>NW_022980501.1:0-4602 GCF_902652985.1 Pecten maximus
AGGAGATTTGCCTCATTGTTTAAAACTATTTCACACTCCTTCCTTCTGAGATGTGTACACAAAAATACTTTTATTCTCTTATAATGTATGGTATAAACTGATGTATTTCTCATCTGATTCCGTTGTAGGCAGTGCATGAGTTCATCCGTGGTTGTCTGCAGCTAGCTAATGACTACGGGGCCAAATCTGTTGCGTTCCCGTTATTTGGTACCGGAGGACTTGAATACAGTAAAGCTGATGCTGCTAAAGCGCTATATGAAGTCCTGGAAAATTTTCCAAGCAGAACATCTCTTACAGATGTATGTCTTGTTGCTCATCCACTTGACAGGGCATCACTTTTTGTAAGTATTAAATACTTATTATTAAGATTATCAAATACTTAGGGAAAAAAAGTTTTTCTTTAAAGGGATTCTTCCTTTCACATATAAGCTATGAATTAGACTAAGTATTCGTGAATTTAAATCATAAAATTTAATGTAACATATGTCATTTTGAATATAACTGCAGTTATAGTTATAATTTTTGATCTCATTAGACCTAATGAATACATACAACTACACAGTCAGGCCAAAAGTCTTTCCACACATTCTTTTGCTCTTTTGCTATTAATATAATCTTACAATTTAACATTTTTTCAAAGAATTTTCCTGGATTTGTGAATGGGCTGATTTCAGCAAAAGTTTAAATTTCATTTGACAATATTTTCATTATTTTCCATTATCATTTACTTGAGAAATTCATATTCAATTTACAATATGAATTTTTGAAACATTTTGATGATAATTTGCTAAATTAATGAATGATGATGGTGCCACAGAAAATTCGGTTTTGTTGTTACTTCAAATTTGAACCTTCATATGAGGTATTATGCATCAAAATTTTTTGTGAATGATTAATGTCTAGATATTTCCTTTCCAACATCCAACATTTCAGTAAAATAAAACTATGAATAATTGCAGACCAAGTGATTAAAAAAAGTTGAAACATAGAAATTGTAGCAGAATTAAGTTCTGTGGAAAGACTTTGACGTGAAACTGTATATGTATCGTTAAATCTTTAGTCGAGTTAGACTACACTGAAATCTATGTAAATCCTATAATTGTACTGCGTTGATCATGTTTAGACTATAACGGGTTACAGACTTGTGACATGATGCCACATCCCCAGTCAGAGCTGGGAATTATCAGCTAACAGTCTGATCCCTGAAGTATAGTTTGAATTTATAATTACCACAGGCACTCAGAGCAGCGGAGCAGAGACATTTGTATAGTTACGGTGTAGAGGGTAAGTAACTATATATACATGTATTTTAATCTAGAATCTGAGAAGGCATGCAATTTAAACAGTATATTAATTTTTTTCAAAAAAAAAAAATCAAAAAAAAAATCTATACAATGCTAACCACATGCACCTGGGCCATGAGTTAATCTTACCTTGGGGCTGGGTCACTTGGGCCATGAGTTAATCTTACCTTGGGGCTGGGTCACTTGGGCCGTGAGTTAATCTAACGTTGGGGCTGGGTCACTTGGGCCATGAGTTAATCTAACCTTGGGGCTGGGTCACTTGGGCCATGAGTTAATCTTACCTTGGGGCTGGGTCACTTGGGCCGTGAGTTAATCTTACCTTGGGGCTGGGTCACTTGGGCCGTGAGTTAATCTAACCTTGGGGCTGGGTCACTTGGGCCGTGAGTTAATCTTACCTTGGGGCTGGGTCACATGGGACGTGAGTTAATCTAACCTTGGGGCTGGGTCACTTGGGCCATGAGTTAATCTAACCTTGGGGCTGGGTCACTTGGGCCGTGAGTTAATCTTACCTTGGGGCTGGGTCACATGGGACGTGAGTTAATCTAACCTTGGGGCTGGGTCACTTGGGCCATGAGTTAATCTAACCTTGGGGCTGGGTCACTTGGGCCATGAGTTAATCTAACCTTGGGGCTGGGTCACTTGGGCCATGAGTTAATCTTACCTTGGGGCTGGGTCACATGGGACGTGAGTTAATCTAACCGTTGGGCTGGGTCACTTGGGCCGTGAGTTAATCTAACCTTGGGGCTGGGTCACTTGGGCCATGAGTTAATCTAACCTTGGGGCTGGGTCACTTGGGCCGTGAGTTAATCTAACCTTGGGGCTGGGTCACTTGGGCCATGAGTTAATCTTACCTTGGGGCTGGGTCACTTGGGCCATGAGTTAATCTAACCTTGGGGCTGGGTCACTTGGGCCATGACTTATCTTACCTTGGGGCTGGGTCACTTGGGCCATGAGTTAATCTTACCTTGGGGCTGGGTCACATGGGATGTAAGTTAATCTAACCTTGGGCCTGGGTCACTTGGGCCATGAGTTAATCTAACCTTGGGGCTAGGTCACTTGGTCTATGAGTTAATCTAACCTTGGGGCTGGGTCACATGGGATGTGAGTTAATCTAACCGTTGGGCTGGGTCACTTGGGCCGTGAGTTAATCTAACCTTGGGGCTGGGTCACTTGGGCCATGAGTTAATCTAACCTTGGGGCTGGGTCACTTGGGCCATGAGTTAATCTTACCTAGGGGCTGAGTCACTTGGGCCATGAGTTAATCTAACCTTGGGGTTGGGTCACTTGGGCCATGAGTTAATCTTACCTTGGGGCTGAGTCACTTGGGCCACGATTTAATCTTACCTTGGGGCTGGGTCACTTGGGCCATGAGTTAATCTTACCTTGGGGCTGGGTCACTTGGGCCATGAGTTAATCTAACCTTGGGGCTGGGTCACTTGGGCCATGAGTTAATCTTACCTTGGGGCTGGGTCACTTGGACCATGAGTTAATCTTACCTTGGGGCTGGGTCACTTGGGCCATGAGTTAATCTAACCTTGGGGCTGGGTCACTTGGGCCATGAGTTAATCTAACCTTGGGGCTGGGTCACTTGGGCCGTGAGTTAATCTTACCTTGGGGCTGGGTTACATGGGATGTGAGTTAATCTAACCGTTGGGCTTGGTCACTTGGGCCATGAGTTAATCTAACCTTGGGCCTGGGTCACTTGGGCCATGAGTTAATCTAACCTTGGGGCTGGGTCACTTGGGCCATGAGTTAATCTAACCTTGGGGCTGGGTCACTTGGGCCGTAAGTTAATCTTACCTTGGGGCTGGGTCACTTGGACCATGAGTTAATCTTACCTTGGGGCTGGGTCACTTGGGCCATGAGTTAATCTAACCTTGGGGCTGGGTCACTTGGGCCGTAAGTTAATCTAACCTTGGGGCTGGGTCACTTGGGCCATGAGTTAATCTAACCTTGGGGCTGGGTCACTTGGGCCATGAGTTAATCTAACCTTGGGACTGGGTCACTTGGGCCATGAGTTAATCTAACCTTGGGGCTGGGTCACTTGGGCCATGAGTTAATCTTACCTTGGGGCTGGGTCACTTGGGCCATGAGTTAATCTAACCTTGGGGCTGGGTCACTTGGGCCATGACTTATTTTACCTTGGGGCTGGGTCACTTGGGCCATGAGTTAATCTTACCTTGGGGCTGGGTCACATGGGATGTAAGTTAATCTAACCTTGGGCCTGGGTCACTTGGGCCATGAGTTAATCTAACCTTGGGGCTAGGTCACTTGGTCCATGAGTTAATCTAACCTTGGGGCTGGGTCACATGGGATGTGAGTTAATCTAACCGTTGGGCTGGGTCACTTGGGCCGTGAGTTAATCTAACCTTGGGGCTGGGTCACTTGGGCCATGAGTTAATCTTACCTAGGGGCTGAGTCACTTGGGCCATGAGTTAATCTAACCTTGGGGCTGGGTCACTTGGGCCATGAGTTAATCTAACCTTGGGGCTGGGTCACTTGGGCCATGAGTTAATCTAACCTTGGGGCTGGGTCACTTGGGCCATGAGTTAATCTAACCTTGGGGCTGGGTCACTTGGGCCATGAGTTAATCTAACCTTGGGGCTGGGTCACTTGGGCCATGAGTTAATCTAACCTTGGGGCTGGGTCACTTGGGCCATGATTTAATCTAACCTTGGGGCTGGGTCACTTGGGCCATGAGTTAATCTTACCTTGGGGCTGGGTCACTTAGGCCATGAGTTAATCTTACCTTGGGGCTGGGTCACTTAGGCCATGTGTTAATCTTACCTTGGGGCTGGGTCACTTAGGCCATGAGTTAATCTTACCTTGGGGCTGGGTTCAAAGGAAAAAGGTGAGCTTATGCTATACCTTGAGGTCCGTCGTCCGTCGTCCGTCCGTCTGTCAACAATTGACTTCTTCAAAACTGCAGTTCAGAATTTGACCAAATTTGGTCAGAAGCATCCGTATGGGGATGGGGACTCAAAATTGTACAAATGATGGGACTCAAAATTGTACAAATGGTAGGGCTGAATTTCATGCCCTTGGTGTCTCACGTTTGCCCTTGGGAGGGGGTAAACTTTACTATAGTTTATATAGGGAAATCATACTTGTGACTATCATATCATTTGTTTGATTTCTATTGGAATTTATTCTAACTTAGTTTGAAGTAGCAGGTTGGGACGACAGTTTGTTAGTATACAAGCATGTGGGTCTGAATGAACTCCATGGGTTGATGGGCGGGGTAAAATAGAGTAAAATTGACTTAAATATTTCAAAACTCACATGACCGTTAAGGTTG
>NW_022980502.1:0-4583 GCF_902652985.1 Pecten maximus
TTTATTCAGTGTTGTTCATTCACTTGTTCAAATTTCAGGAAGGTTTCATTTCATTATAATATATTTCTCATCTGCACTTGTAAAGTTAATTTTCAGTGTTGCAATTAAAAACAGATTTCATTTTGGTTAAATTAAATACTGTATTGTTTGGTAGCTCTGTAATTGTTTAATTCCATACAAATATGCAATTCTGTTTAATCACAGTATCTAATGCTCATACACAGTAATATAATATTATAAAGTTATATCATGAGAGAGTACCATAAAATCGTGAGATAGAACCATGAGGATTTATCTTCTTTTCATAAACCTTCGGAATGAAATTTTAAAGTTTTAGATTCACAAAGAAAATTTATCTTGATATTGATTGTCTGCTGACGAAGATTTTAGATGAGCTCTTGTTTTAATTAGATCAATAAGATGTGCAATGCCAGTACTTCATTAGTTCTACATGATACAGGAACAATAAACATGTATATTTTATGTAGCCGGATGTTCTTACTTGTTTTTTATGCTTTTGTCCGTTATCTCTTATATGGCCATAAACAATTCACAAATAACACTTATTATACAAAAGCTCAAGAGCCAGTTTGGACCAACATTTTTAGGAAGTTAAGCTGAGCAGAAAAGCAGAGAAATATTAACAAGAGTATGCTGGGATGGAACAATACATGCCCGTGTGGAACAATACATGCTCTTTAAATGCCATATAGAGTTATATATTATAATACATATTGTACACCATGCAGTGAAATAAAATTTGCCTCACCTTATGACGGGTTATAGGTGGCATGTTTTAACACTCGCCCTTTCTTTCAATGCAAAATCAAAGTTTAATTTCCTAACAGCTTGAGAAATACGAGTTACTAAATTAGTCTCCAACTCATTAAACAATTTGATATCATAATTATAAAGCCTACAAAGTTTCAAAGAAATATAAAAAAAACTAGGATTTTAGGACAAAAGTCAAACACTGAAATATACAAAGGAGAATAACTTTGCAAAAAAGTCCAATCGAAATGCACCACAACTATATACTATGATTAAAAAGCCTACCAAGTTCCAAAGAAATCATTCCAAAAATGTAGACTTCCAGACAAAAAATTAGTACCAAAAAAAAACGAAGGCAATAAGTTTTGAAAAAATATATGAATCAGAATGCCTCTCATCTGGAAAACATTTACCAGGCATATGGTACTAAAGCCTACCAAAGCCTTTCAAAGAAATTGTTGAAAAAATGTTCGGAGATCTCTAGACATTGGTAAAAAAATGAAGATCTCCGGACGCACAACGCCATACCATAGAACTCCTATTAAAGAGGGTATAAAAATGATAATCTGTCCCACAGAAATGTGTCCACAAATGGGTAAATTGTCTAGAGTTTCAACAATTTTCATCAGACGTAGATGTTCAGAAATCAAAAGCTCCTCATGGATGAAGAGGTCCTAGAGTATTTTTTATCAGATTTTGTTACCTCCAGGTCCCCGATATTCTCAAAGTGGAATATTTAGTTTGTACTACATGTATACATAGAAGTGGTTAAGGTGTCTGACACTTTATCAATAGCCCTCCACCTCTGGGTTGCAGGTTTGAAATCTTTGTGGGGCAGTTGCCTGGTAGGCCGATGGTTTTTCTCTGGGTACTCCAGCTTTCCTCCACTTCCAAAACCTGGCACGTCCTTAAATGACCCTGGCTGTTAATTAATAGGACTTTAAGCCAAAAAAAGTATACATAGAATCTTTTTGGGGGTATACCGTATAGCCGGTTATTTTTGTGGGTCTAAATTTTTCACAATTTTTACTTAAAATGAGGAAATTAAATTTACATGAATTAAATTTTCCATGATCCAGAGATATGATAGTATCTTATTTTCATGGATAAAGTCCTCATATTTTTACTGTAAATGGCGATTATCTTGTGCAACACACTGGAACATACACAATTTCATTATTGTTTTTGGTAAAGCGGTCACGAAAGCATTGCGTCTTTTGGTCGATAACCAGTTGAATTGTTCTCAGTTTATTTACAAACATAAATGTATCGCCTGTATTCAGCACTGAACTGATCTCGGTGTACATCTGTACAACTTACCTGTATGTGTCAATTATGTTCGGTTTCCTCTTATTCTAATATGTAAATCTTGTGTGTCTTACATTAAAATTTACATGTCAATTGACAATGTTTTCGTAACAATCATTCGTGCCGATAAACTAGAAATTAAAGAGATATAATTCATTATGAACATGCTTGCTAGTAACAATGCTGATGTTGTCATTTATATCGTGGACAGTATGTATGCTTGTCATATTATTACATGGATCAAATTTTCGCGATCACGTTTATGACTCACAAATTAGTAAAAATATATTCCCCGCGGAAATAACCGACCATACAGTGTATGTATTTTGTTCCATTATGTACACATATTGAATGCAGGGAGATGCATTGCTCCTTGTCATCATTCTTATTGCTGTCGTTTTTGGTTGGAGTTTAATCTAACCTACGTCCTTCCAAGGGATGGAATATTTTTATATTCCCATAGAAGTTCGTCCAAAGCATGCTCCATTGTTAGTATGCCTTTGTTACAGCTAGACAACGGTGTGGCCAGTCAGTGGTGTATTTGTTACAGCTAGACAACGGTGTGGCCAGTCAATGGTGTAATTGTTACAGCTAGACAACGATGTGGCCAGTCAACGGTGTGGCCAGTCAGTGGTGTATTTGTTACAGCTAGACAATGGTGTAGCCAGTCAACGGTGTGGCCAGTCAGTGGTGTATTTGTTACAGCTAGACAATGGTGTGGCCAGTCAATGGTGTGGCCAGTCAGTGATGTATTTGTTACAGCTAGACAACGGTGTGGCCAGTCAATGGTGTATTTGTTACAGCTAGACAACGGTGTGGCCAGTCAATGGTGTATTTGTTACAGCTAGACAACGGTGTGGCCAGTCAATGGTGTATTTGTTACAGCTAGACAACGGTGTGGCCAGTCAATGGTGTATTTGTTACAGCTAGACAACGGTGTGGCAAGTCAATGGTGTACTTGTTACAGCTAGACAACGGTGTGGCCAGTCAATGGTGTATTTGTTACAGCTAGACAACGGTGTGGCCAGTCAATGGTGTATTTATTACAGCTAGACAACGGTGTGGCCAGTCAATGGTGTATTTGTTACAGCTAGACAACGGTGTGGCCAGTCAATGGTGTATTTATTACAGCTAGACAACGATGTGGCCAGTCAATGGTGTATTTGTTACAGCTAGACAATGGTGTGGCCAGTCAATGATGTATTTGTTACAGCTAGACAACGGTGTGGCCAGTCAATGGTGTATTTGTTACAGCTAGACAACGGTGTGGCCAGGCAATGGTGTATTTGTTACAGCTAGACAACGGTGTGGCCAGTCAATGGTGTATTTGTTACAGCTAGACAACGGTGTGGCAAGTCAATGGTGTACTTGTTACAGCTAGATAATGGTGTGGCCAGTCAATGGTGTATTTGTTACAGCTAGACAACAGTGTGGCCAGTCAATGGTGTAATTGTTACAGCTAGACAACGGTGTGGCCAGTCAATGGTGTATTTGTTACAGCTAGACAACGGTATGGCCAGTCAATGGTGTATTTGTTACAGCTAGACAACGGTGTGGCCAGTCAATGGTGTATTTGTTACAGCTAGACAACGGTATGGCCAGTCAATGGTGTATTTGTTACAGCTAGACAACGGTATGGCCAGTCAATGGTGTATTTGTTACAGCTAGACAACGGTGTGGCCAGTCAATGGTGTAATTGTTACAGCTAGACAACGGTGTGGCCAGTCAATGGTGTATTTGTTACAGCTAGACAACGGTGTGGCCAGTCAATGGTGTATTTGTTACAGCTAGATAACGGTATGGCCAGTCAATGGTGTACTTGGATTGGAGGTATCCTAGACCTTGTGTAGGTGTCCTCTTAGTTTTCAATCAATTTCTAAGTTTGGTAGGCTTGCACTTCCCAGAGCAACATTTGAAATTGAAAATTTTGAGAGAGTATATATTGCCTTAGTGCTATACACTATGGTTGATCTGTTTGACAATTTGATGGATTTATTTCAAGGCTTGCAGATCTGACAATTCTCACACTAATGTACATATTTTCCATGATTGTTCTACACCAGACCATGTGTTACTCTAGCAAATGTAACAAACATACCAATACAATCTATAACATGAACCCTGCAATTTCCTTAAATACTCAAATCTACTAAAAATACAAAATTTTTAAATAAAGAAAACCCTATGTAAGCTGACATAAAGATAAGTTTTTCAAAATGCCAGTGCCTGTCTATCCTTGTGTGAAAGATAGACACAAGTGACAGTCTTCTTGTCAAAGAGAGAAAAAAACATAAAAATATCCACATCTTTACAGATTTTATTTTGAACAGAGCAAACATAACTAAAACAATGTAATACAGGTGCAGTATTCAAATACAACTATCTAGTAATAAATATTACAACCAGTGTCACTCATTAGCCTGTATACAGCTACTATTATAATAAAGACATTGTAATACATTTTATACTCCGCGACACTCCTCGGCCCATATACAGAAACTATT
>NW_022980503.1:0-45407 GCF_902652985.1 Pecten maximus
AGTTTTTTGCCCAAATCATTTTGTTTTACTGTTGATCACATCCCACTGGGGTCCAAAAAGATCCACACTCCCACAGCTCTAGAAATGAGTCGAACTGCCTTGAGTGTCCCGTATTCCCTAGTATTGTCCCCCCGCGTCCGCGTAGCGTGGGTTAATTTTTTCACCAATGGAAAGTTTTTCCCAAAAACATTACGTTTTACTGTTGATCACTCAACCTGGAGGTGGCCAAAAAGATCCCCACTCATGCCTTAAAAATGACGTAAAACTGCACTTGATGTCACCTTTTTTTCCGTAGTATTGTAACCACCTCCGCGGTTTTTTCGGTTAATTGTCCCCTAGATGGAAGTTTTGCCGCAAACATTACGTTTTTTACTGTTCATCACACCCCTGGAGGGCCCAAAAAAATCCAAGCTCCTAGCAGCTCTAGAAATGAGTCAGAACTGCACGTTGATGTCCCGTTTTGTATTGTAACCCCGCTTTCCCCGAGCACGGTTGATTTTTCACCAAAGGAGTTTTGCCGAAAACATTACTTTTACTGTTTCCCCATCCCTCTAGAGGTGCCCAAAAAAAACCGCATCCTAGCACTCTAGAAATGACGTCAGAACTACACGTTGGGTCAAAGTATTCCGTATATTGTAAAACCCGCGTCCGCGGTAGCGTGGTTAAATTTTTTTCACCAATGAAGTTTTGCCGTAATCATTCGTTTTTTACTGTTGACAATCCCACTGGGGGTGTCAAAAAGATCCGAAGCTCCTAGCACTCTAGAAAAAGTCAGAACTCACGTTAGTTCCCGTATTCGTAGTATTGTACCACGCGTCCGCGGTACACGGGTTAAAATTTTCACAATGGGAATTTTGCCCAAAACATTACGTTTTAAAATGTTTTTACCATACCCTCTAGAGGGGCCCCCAAAAATCCGACATCCCAGCAGCTCTAGAAATGCGTCAAATACACGTTGATGTCACCTATTTCCCCAGATTGTAACCCCGCGTCCGGTAGCGTTTTTTTAATTTTTTACCAATGGAAGTTTGCCGAAATCATTACGTTTTTTCTGTTGAAACACATCCCCCTGGAGGTTCCAAAAAAATCCGACACTCCCGCAGCTCAGAAAGAGTCAGAACTACACGTTGAATGTCACCCTATTCCCTAGTTTTTTAAACCCGCCCTCCGCGGTAGCGTGGTTAATTGTTCACCAATGGAAGTTTTTGGGCCCAAATCATTACGTTTTCTCGTTGATCACATCACACTGGAGGTGCCCAAAAAGATCCGACACTCTAGGGAGCCCTAAAAAGACGTCAGAACTGGGACTTTAGTGTCACCCTTTTTTCCCTAGTATTTGTCCCCCACGCGTCCGCGGTTTTTTCGGGTTTAAATTTTTTCATAGATGGAAGTTTTTTCCGCAATCATTACGTTTTTAAAAAATGTTCCAACAAAATCCCCCTGGAGGGGGCCCCCAAAAAAATCCGAAGCTCCTAGCACTCTAGAAATGAGTCAGAACTGCACGTTTTGGGGTCCCGATTTCCCTAAATATTGTTAAACCCGCGTTTCCCCCGTTAGCCCCGGGTTCTTTTTCCCCCCAATGGAAGTTTTGCCGAAATCATTACGTTTTACTGTTGATCACATCCCACTGGAGGTGTCCAAAAAGATCCGACACTCCTAGCAGCTCTAGAAATGACGTTCAGAACTGCACGTTGAGTGTCACCGTATTCCGTAGTATTGTAACCACGCGTCCGCGTAGCGTGGTTAATTGTTCACCAATGGAAGTTTTTTCCGAAATCAAATTTCGATTACTGTTGACAAAATCCCCCTGGATGTCCCCAAAAAGATCCGAACTCCTAGCACTCTAAAAAGACGTCCCAAACTGCACGTTGAGTGGGCATGTATTCCGTAATATTTTTAAAAACCCCGCCCTCCCCCGGGAGGGTTTGGGTTAAAATTTTTCACCAAAGGAAGGTTTTGGGCCCAAAACATTCCGGGGTTTTTAACCGTTACCACAAACCCTCTAGAGGTTCCAAAAAAATCCGACCCCCCTACACCTCTAAAAATGAAAGTCCGAACTACACCCTTGAGTGTCACCGTATTTCCCTAAGTATTTTAAACCCCCGCTTCCGCGGGTTTTTTTGGTTAATTGTTCTAGATTGGGAAATTTTGGCCGCAATCATTACGTTTTTAAAATGTTCCCACATCCCCCTGGGGTGCCCCCAAAAGATCCGAAGCTCCTAGCAGCTTCCCCAAAAAAATGACGTCAGAACAAAAACGTTGAGTGTCCCGTAAATTTCCCTGTATTTTTAAAACCCCGGGGTCCCCGGTAGCTGGTTAATTGTTCAAACCCTGGGAAATTTTTCCGGGAAAACATTACGTTTTACTGTTGATCACTCCCACTGGAGGTGTCCAAAAAAATTTCCCACACTCCTAGGCCAGCTCTAGAAATGAAAGGGCAGAACTACACGTTGATGTCACCCCATTCCGTAGTATTGTAACCAGCTTCCCCCGGTTTTTTTCGGTTAATTGTTCATAGATGGGAAATTTTTTCCGCAATCATTACGTTTTTTTCCTTTTTCATCACATCCCACTGGAGGTGCCCAAAAAGATTTCCCAAGCTCCCAGGAGCTCCAAAAAGAGGGCGAAAATGCCGTTGAGTGTCACCGTACCCCGGGGGGCCACGGGGTCCGCGTTAACACGGTTAATTGTTCCCAATGGAAGTTTTTCCAAATCATTAAAGTTTTTAAAACCCTTTTACCCCTCCCTCTAGAGGTGCCCAAAAAAATCCCCACACTCCCCAGCAGCTCAGAAAAGACGTCGAACTACACTTTTAGTGTCACCGTTTTTCCGTAGTATTGTAACCCCCCGCGTTCCCCGGGAGCGTGGGTTTAATTTTTCACCAATTGGAAATTTTTTCCGAAATCATTTCCCTTTTTCTTTTGATCACATCACACTGAGGTGGGCCAAAAAATCCGACACTCCCCCAGCAGCTCTGGAAAAGAGTCAAACGGGCCCCTTGAGTGTCACCTATTCCGTAGTATTGTAAAAACCCCGGGCCCCGGGGTTTTTCGGTTAATTTTTTCATAGATTTGGGAAATTTTTTTCCGCAAAACATTTCGTTTTCCCGTTTCCCTCACATCCCACTGGAGGTGCCCAAAAAATCCGAAGCCCAGCAAAACTCTAAAATTGGGCTTTGAACTCACCTTTTAGTGTCACCGTATTCTGGGATTTGGTAACCACGCGTCCGCTTAGCACGGTTTTAAATTTTTCCAAATGGAAATTTTCCGAATCATTTACGTTTTTTCTGTGGACCACCCCCTCTAGAAAAGGGTTCCCAAAAAAAACCCCACAAACCCATTAGCTCTAGAAATGACGTCAGAACTGCACGTTGAGTGTCACCGTATTCCGTAGTATTGTAACCACGCGTCCGCGGTAGCGTGGTTAATTGTTCACCAATGGAAAGTTTTGCCGAAATCATTACGTTTTACTGTTGCATCACATCCCACTGGAGGTGTCCAAAAAGATCCGACACTCCTAGTAGCTCTAGAAAATGACGTCAGAACTGAACGTTGAGGGTCACCGTATTCCGTAGTATTGTAACCACGCGTTCCGCGGTAGCGTGGTTAATTGTTCACCATGGAAGTTTGCCGAAATCATTACGTGTTTTACTGTTGATCACATCCACTGGAGGTGTCCAAAAAGATCCGACACTCCTAGCAGCTCTAGAAATGACGTCAGAACTGCACGTTGAGTGTCACCGTATTCCGTAGTATTGTAACCACGCGTCCGCGGTAGCGCGTTAATTGTTCATAGATGGAAGTTTTGCCGAAATCATTACGTTTTACTGTTCATCACATCCCACTGGAGGTGTCCAAAAGATCCGACGCTCCTAGCAGCTCTAGAAATGACGTCAGAACTGCACGTTGAGTGTCACCGTATTCCGTAGTATTGTAACCACGCGTCCGCGGTAGCGTGGTTAATTGTTCACCAATGGAAGTTTTGCCGAAATCATTACGTTTTACTGTTGATCACATCCCACTGGAGGTGTCCAAAAAGATCCGACACTCCTAGCAGCTCTAGAAATGACGTCAGAACTGCACGTTGAGTGTCACCGTATTCCGTAGTATTGTAACCACGCGTCCGCGGTAGCGTGGTTAATTGTTCACCAATGGAAGTTTTGCCGAAATCATTACGTTTTACTGTTGATCACATCCCACTGGAGGTGCCAAAAAGATCCGACACTCCTAGCAGCTCTAGAAATGACGTCAGAACTGCACGTTGAGTGTCACCGTATTCCGTAGTATTGTAACCACGCGTCCGCGGTAGCGTGGTTATTGTTCACCAATGGAAGTTTTGCCGAAATCATTACGTTTTTACTGTTGCATCACATCCACTGGAGAGTGCCCAAAAAGATCCGACACTCCTAGCAGCTCTAGAAATGACGTCAGAACTGCACGTTGAGTGTCACCGTATTCCGTAGTATTGTAAAACCCCAAAGCCCTCCCCGGTAGCGTGGTTAATTGGTTTACCAAAGGAATTTTTTCCGAAATTTACGTTTTTAAATTTTTGATCACATCCCACGGAGGGGTCCCCAAAAAAATCCGACACCCTAGCACTCTAGAAAAAGCCCTCAGAACCCGCACTTTTGGGGGTTCCCCCGTATTCCCCTTTGTATTTTAACCACCGGGGAAAAAATCCGACACTCCTGGCCAAACTCTAGAAAAAACGTCAAACTGCCCCGTTAAATTCACAGTATTTTCCCTAGTAAATTTTAACCACGCGTCGCGTTAGCGTGGTTAATTGTTCACCAATGGAAAATTTTGGGCCCAAATCATTACGTTTTACTGTTGATCAATCCCCCCTGGAAAGGGGTCCCAAAAAAAATCCCACACCCTGTAGCTTTTAAAAAAGACACAGAAATGCAAAGTTGAGTTTTCGCCGTATTCGTTTGTTTGTAAACCCCGACCCAAAGGGGGTCCAAACAGCTCTAGAAATGACGTCAGAACTGCACGTTGAGTGTCACCGTATTCCGTAGTATTGTAAACCACGCGTCCGCGGTAGCGTGGTTAATTGTTCACCCATGGAAGTTTTGCGAAAATCATTACGTTTTACTGTTGATCACATCCCACTGGAGGTGTCCAAAAAGATCCGACACTCCTAGCAGCTCTAGAAATGACGTCAGAACTGCACGTTGATGTCACCGTATCCGTAGTATTGTAACCACGCGTCCGCGGTAGCGTGTTATGTGTTCACCAATGGAAGTTTTGCCGAAATCATTACGTTTTACTGTTGATCACATCCCACTGGAGGTGTCCAAAAAGATCCGACACTCCTAGCAGCTCTAGAAATGACGTCAGAACTGCACGTTGAGTGTCACCGTATTCCGTAGTATTGTAACCACGCGTCCGCGGTAGCGCGGTTAATTGTTCACCAGATGGAAGTTTTGCCGAAATCATTACGTTTTACTGTTGATCACATCCCACTGGAGGTGTCCAAAAAGATCCGACACTCCTAGCAGCTCTAGAAATGACGTCAGAACTGCACGTTGAGTGTCACCGTATTCCGTAGTATTGTAACCACGCGTCCGCGGTAGCGTGGTTAATTGTTCACCAATGGAAGTTTTGCCGAAATCATTACGTTTTACTGTTGATCACATCCCACTGGAGGTGTCCCAAAAAGATCCGACACTCCTAGCAGCTCTAGAAATGACGTCAGAACTGCACGTTGAGTGTCACCGTATTCCGTAGTATTGTAACCACGCGTCCGCGGTAGCGTGGTTAATTGTTCTCCAATGGAAGTTTTGCCGAAATCATTACGTTTTACTGTTGATCACATCCCACTGGAGGTGTCCAAAAAGATCCGACACTCCTAGCAGCTCTAGAAATGACGTCAGAACTGCACGTTGAGTGTCACAGTATTCCGTAGTATTGTAACCACGCGTCCGCGGTAGCGTGGTTAATTGTTCACCAATGGAAGTTTTGCCGAAATCATTACGTTTTACTGTTGATCACATCCCACTGGAGGTGTCCAAAAAGATCCGACACTCCTAGCAGCTCTAGAAATGACGTCAGAACTGCACGTTGAGTGTCACCGTATTCCGTAGTATTGTAACCACGCGTCCGCGGTAGCGTGGTTAATTGTTCACCAATGGAAGTTTTGCCGAAATCATTACGTTTTACTGTTGATCACATCCCACTGGAGGTGTCCAAAAAGATCCGACACTCCTAGCAGCTCTAGAAATGACGTCAGAACTGCACGTTGAGTGTCACCGTATTCCGTAGTATTGTAACCACGCGTCCGCGGTAGCGTGGTTAATTGTTCACCAATGGAAGTTTTGCCGAAATCATTACGTTTTACTGTTGATCACATCCCACTGGAGGTGTCCAAAAAGATCCGACACTCCTAGCAGCTCTAGAAATGACGTCAGAACTGCACGTTGAGTGTCACCGTATTCCGTAGTATTGTAACCACGCGTCCGCGGTAGCGTGGTTAATTGTTCACCAATGGAAGTTTTGCCGAAATCATTACGTTTTACTGTTGATCACATCCCACTGGAGGTGTCCAAAAGATCCGACACTCCTAGCAGCTCTAGAAATGACGTCAGAACTGCACGTTGAGTGTCACCGTATTCCGTAGTATTGTAACCACGCGTCCGCGGTAGCGTGGTTAATTGTTCACCAATGGAAGTTTTGCCGAAATCATTACGTTTTACTGTTGATCACATCCCACTGGAGGTGTCCAAAAAGATCCGACACTCCTAGCAGCTCTAGAAATGACGTCAGAACTGCACGTTGAGTGTCACCGTATTCCGTAGTATTGTAACCACGCGTCCGCGGTAGCGTGGTTAATTGTTCACCAATGGAAGTTTTGCCGAAATCATTACGTTTTACTGTTGATCACATCCCACTGGAGGTGTCCAAAAAGATCCGACACTCCTAGCAGCTCTAGAAATGACGTCAGAACTGCACGTTGAGTGTCACCGTATTCCGTAGTATTGTAACCACGCGTCCGCGGTAGCGTGGTTAATTGTTCACCAATGGAAGTTTTGCCGAAATCATTACGTTTTACTGTTGATCACATCCCACTGGAGGTGTCCAAAAAGATCCGACACTCCTAGCAGCTCTAGAAATGACGTCAGAACTGCACGTTGAGTGTCACCGTATTCCGTAGTATTGTAACCACGCGTCCGCGGTAGCGTGGTTAATTGTTCACCAATGGAAGTTTTGCCGAAATCATTACGTTTTACTGTTGATCACATCCCACTGGAGGTGTCCAAAAAGATCCGACACTCCTAGCAGCTCTAGAAATGACGTCAGAACTGCACGTTGAGTGTCACCGTATTCCGTAGTATTGTAACCACGCGTCCGCGGTAGCGTGGTTAATTGTTCACCAATGGAAGTTTTGCCGAAATCATTACGTTTTACTGTTGATCACATCCCACTGGAGGTGTCCAAAAAGATCCGACACTCCTAGCAGCTCTAGAAATGACGTCAGAACTGCACGTTGAGTGTCACAGTATTCCGTAGTATTGTAACCACGCGTCCGCGGTAGCGTGGTTAATTGTTCACCAATGGAAGTTTTGCCGAAATCATTACGTTTTACTGTTGATCACATCCCACTGGAGGTGTCCAAAAAGATCCGACACTCCTAGCAGCTCTAGAAATGACGTCAGAACTGCACGTTGAGTGTCACCGTATTCCGTAGTATTGTAACCACGCGTCCGCGGTAGCGTGGTTAATTGTTCACCAATGGAAGTTTTGCCGAAATCATTACGTTTTACTGTTGATCACATCCCACTGGAGGTGTCCAAAAAGATCCGACACTCCTAGCAGCTCTAGAAATGAC
This sequence comes from Pecten maximus, assembly GCF_902652985.1. Classification (NCBI taxonomy): domain Eukaryota; kingdom Metazoa; phylum Mollusca; class Bivalvia; order Pectinida; family Pectinidae; genus Pecten; species Pecten maximus. Next base: position 7,828 of record NW_022980503.1, read on the forward strand.
GTCAGAACTGCACGTTGAGTGTCACCGTATTCCGTAGTATTGTAACCACGCGTCCGCGGTAGCGTGGTTAATTGTTCACCAATGGAAGTTTTGCCGAAATCATTACGTTTTACTGTTGATCACATCCCACTGGAGGTGTCCAAAAAGATCCGACACTCCTAGCAGCTCTAGAAATGACGTCAGAACTGCACGTTGAGTGTCACCGTATTCCGTAGTATTGTAACCACGCGTCCGCGGTAGCGTGGTTAATTGTTCACCAATGGAAGTTTTGCCGAAATCATTACGTTTTACTGTTGATCACATCCCACTGGAGGTGTCCAAAAAGATCCGACACTCCTAGCAGCTCTAGAAATGACGTCAGAACTGCACGTTGAGTGTCACCGTATTCCGTAGTATTGTAACCACGCGTCCGCGGTAGCGTGGTTAATTGTTCACCAATGGAAGTTTTGCCGAAATCATTACGTTTTACTGTTGATCACATCCCACTGGAGGTGTCCAAAAAGATCCGACACTCCTAGCAGCTCTAGAAATGACGTCAGAACTGCACGTTGAGTGTCACCGTATTCCGTAGTATTGTAACCACGCGTCCGCGGTAGCGTGGTTAATTGTTCACCAATGGAAGTTTTGCCGAAATCATTACGTTTTACTGTTGATCACATCCCACTGGAGGTGTCCAAAAAGATCCGACACTCCTAGCAGCTCTAGAAATGACGTCAGAACTGCACGTTGAGTGTCACCGTATTCCGTAGTATTGTAACCACGCGTCCGCGGTAGCGTGGTTAATTGTTCACCAATGGAAGTTTTGCCGAAATCATTACGTTTTACTGTTGATCACATCCCACTGGAGGTGTCCAAAAAGATCCGACAGCTCCTAGCAGCTCTAGAAATGACGTCAGAACTGCACGTTGAGTGTCACCGTATTCCGTAGTATTGTAACCACGCGTCCGCGGTAGCGTGGTTAATTGTTCACCAATGGAAGTTTTGCAGAAATCATTACGTTTTACTGTTGATCACATCCCACTGGAGGTGTCCAAAAAGATCCGACACTCCTAGCAGCTCTAGAAATGACGTCAGAACTGCACGTTGAGTGTCACGTATTCCGTAGTATTGTAACTACGCGTCCGCGGTAGCGTGGTTAATTGTTCACCAATGGAAGTTTTGCCGAAATCATTACGTTTTACTGTTGATCACATCCCACTGGAGGTGTCCAAAAAGATCCGACACTCCTAGCAGCTCTAGAAATGACGTCAGAACTGCACGTTGAGTGTCACCGTATTCCGTAGTATTGTAACCACGCGTCCGCGGTAGCGTGGTTAATTGTTCACCAATGGAAGTTTTGCCGAAATCATTACGTTTTACTGTTGATCACATCCCACTGGAGGTGTCCAAAAAGATCCGACACTCCTAGCAGCTCTAGAAATGACGTCAGAACTGCACGTTGAGTGTCACCGTATTCCGTAGTATTGTAACCACGCGTCCGCGGTAGCGTGGTTAATTGTTCACCAGTGGAAGTTTTGCCGAAATCATTACGTTTTACTGTTGATCACATCCCACTGGAGGTGTCCAAAAAGATCCGACACTCCTAGCAGCTCTAGAAATGACGTCAGAACTGCACGTTGAGTGTCACCGTATTCCGTAGTATTGTAACCACGCGTCGCGGTAGCGTGGTTAATTGTTCACCAATGGAAGTTTTGCCGAAATCATTACGTTTTACTGTTGATCACATCCCACTGGAGGTGTCCAAAAAGATCCGACACTCCTAGCAGCTCTAGAAATGACGTCAGAACTGCAGTTGAGTGTCACCGTATTCCGTAGTATTGTAACCACGCGTCCGCGGTAGCGTGGTTAATTGTTCACCAATGGAAGTTTGCCGAAATCATTACGTTTTACTGTTGATCACATCCCACTGGAGGTGTCCAAAAAGGATCCGACACTCCTAGCAGCTCTAGAAATGACGTTCAGAACTGCACGTTGAGTGTCACCGTATTCCGTAGTATTGTAACCACGCGTCCGCGGTAGCGTGGTTAATTGTTCACCAATGGAAGTTTTGCCGAAATCATTACGTTTTACTGTTGATCACATCCCACTGGAGGTGTCCCAAAAAGATCCGACACTCCTAGCAGCTCTAGAAATGACGTCAGAACTGCACGTTGAGTGTCACCGTATTCCGTAGTATTGTAACCACGCGTCCGCGGTAGCGTGGTTAATTGTTCACCAATGGAAGTTTTGCCGAAATCATTACGTTTTACTGTTGATCACATCCCACTGGAGGTGTCCAAAAGATCCGACACTCCTAGCAGCTCTAGAAATGACGTCAGAACTGCACGTTGAGTGTCACCGTATTCCGTAGTATTGTAACCACGCGTCCGCGGTAGCGTGGTTAATTGTTCACCAATGGAAGTTTTGCCGAAATCATTACGTTTTACTGTTGATCACATCCCACTGGAGGTGTCCAAAAAGATCCGACACTCCTAGCAGCTCTAGAAATGACGTCAGAACTGCACGTTGAGTGTCACCGTATTCCGTAGTATTGTAACCACGCGTCCGCGGTAGCGTGGTTAATTGTTCACCAATGGAAGTTTTGCCGAAATCATTACGTTTTACTGTTGATCACATCCCACTGGAGGTGTCCAAAAAGATCCGACACTCCTAGCAGCTCTAGAAATGACGTCAGAACTGCACGTTGAGTGTCACCGTATTCCGTAGTATTGTAACCACGCGTCCGCGGTAGCGTGGTTAATTGTTCACCAATGGAAGTTTTGCCGAAATCATTACGTTTTACTGTTGATCACATCCCACTGGAGGTGTCCAAAAAGATCCGACACTCCTAGCAGCTCTAGAAATGACGTCAGAACTGCACGTTGAGTGTCACCGTATTCCGTAGTATTGTAACCACGCGTCCGCGGTAGCGTGGTTAATTGTTCACCAATGGAAGTTTTGCCGAAATCATTACGTTTTACTGTTGCATCACATCCCACTGGAGGTGTCCCAAAAAGATCCGACGCTCCTAGCAGCTCTAGAAATGACGTCAGAACTGCACGTTGAGTGTCACCGTATTCCGTAGTATTGTAACCACGCGTCCGCGGTAGCGTGGTTAATTGTTCACCAATGGAAGTTTTGCCGAAATCATTACGTTTTACTGTTGATCACATCCCACTGGAGGTGTCCAAAAAGATCCGACACTCCTAGCAGCTCTAGAAATGACGTCAGAACTGCACGTTGAGTGTCACCGTATTCCGTAGTATTGTAACCACGCGTCCGCGGTAGCGTGGTTAATTGTTCACCATGGAAGTTTTGCCGAAATCATTACGTTTTACTGTTGATCACATCCCACTGGAGGTGTCCAAAAAGATCCGACACTCCTAGCAGCTCTAGAAATGACGTCAGAACTGCACGTTGAGTGTCACCGTATTCCGTAGTATTGTAACCACGCCATCCGCGGTAGCGTGGTTAATTGTTCACCAATGGAAGTTTTGCCGAAATCATTACGTTTTACTGTTGATCACATCCCAATGGAGGTGTCCAAAAAGATCCGACACTCCTAGCAGCTCTAGAAATGACGTCAGAACTGCACGTTGAGTGTCACCGTATTCCGTAGTATTGTAACCACGCGTCCGCGGTAGCGTGGTTAATTGTTCACCAATGGAAGTTTTGCCGCAATCATTACGTTTTACTGTTGATCACATCCCACTGGAGGTGTCCAAAAAGATCCGACACTCCTAGCAGCTCTAGAAATGACGTCAGAACTGCACGTTGAGTGTCACCGTATTCCGTAGTATTGTAACCACGCGTCCGCGGTAGCGTGGTTAATTGTTCACCAATGGAAGTTTTGCCGAAATCATTACGTTTTACTGTTGATCACATCCACTGGAGGTGTCCAAAAAGATCCGACACTCCTAGCAGCTCTAGAAATGACGTCAGAACTGCACGTTGAGTGTCACCGTATTCCGTAGTATTGTAACCACGCGTCCGCGGTAGCGTCGGTTAATTGTTCATCAATGGAAGTTTTGCCGAAATCATTACGTTTTACTGTTGATCACATCCCACTGGAGGTGTCCAAAAAGATCCGACACTCCTAGCAGCTCTAGAAATGACGTCAGAACTGCACGTTTGAGTGTCACCGTATTCCGTAGTATTGTAACCACGCGTCCGCGGTAGCGTGGTTAAATTGTTCACCAATGGAAGTTTTGGCCGAAATCATTACGTTTTAACTGTTGATCACATCCCACCGGGAGGTGTCCAAAAAGATCCGACAGCTCCTAGCAGCTCTAGAAATGACGTCAGAACTGACAGGGTTGAGTGTCACCGTATTCCGTAGTATTGTAACCGACGCGTCCGCGGTAGCTCGTGTTAATTGTTCATAGATGGAAGGTTTTTGCCGAAAATCATTACGTTTTACTGTTGATGCACATCCACTGGAGGGTCCAAAAAGATCCGAACTCCTAGCAGCTCTAGAAAAATGACGTCAGAACTGCACTTTGAGTGTCACCGTATTCCGTAGTATTGTAACCACGCGTCCGCGGTAGCGTGGTTAATTGTTCACCAATGGAAGTTTTGCCGAAATCATTACGTTTTACTGTTGATCACATCCCACTGGAGGTGTCCAAAAAGATCCGACACTCCTAGCAATCTCTAGAATGACGTCAGAACTGCACGTTGAGTGTCACCGTATTCCGTAGTATTGTAACCACGCGTCCGCGGTAGCGTGGTTAATTGTTCACCAATGGAAGTTTTGCCGAAATCATTACGTTTTACTGTTGATCACATCCCACTGGAGGTGTCCAAAAAGATCCGACACTCCTAGCAGCTCTAGAAATGACGTCAGAACTGCACGTTGAGTGTCACCGTATTCCGTAGTATTGTAACCACGCGTCCGCGGTAGCGTGGTTAATTGTTCACCAATGGAAGTTTTGCCGAAATCATTACGTTTTACTGTTGATCACATCCCACTGGAGGTGTCCAAAAAGATCCGACACTCCTAGCAGCTCTAGAAATGACGTCAGAACTGCACGTTGAGTGTCACCGTATTCCGTAGTATTGTAACCACGCGTCCGCGGTAGCGTGGTTAATTGTTCACCAATGGAAGTTTTGCCGAAATCATTACGTTTTACTGTTGATCACATCCCACTGGAGGTGTCCAAAAAGATCCGACACTCCTAGCAGCTCTAGAAATGACGTCAGAACTGCACGTTGAGTGTCACCGTATTCCGTAGTATTGTAACCACGCGTCCGCGGTAGCGTGGTTAATTGTTCACCAATGGAAGTTTTGCCGAAATCATTACGTTTTACTGTTGATCACATCCCACTGGAGGTGTCCAAAAAGATCCGACACTCCTAGCAGCTCTAGAAATGACGTCAGAACTGCACGTTGAGTGTCACCGTATTCCGTAGTATTGTAACCACGCGTCCGCGGTAGCGTGGTTAATTGTTCACCAATGGAAGTTTTGCCGAAATCATTACGTTTTACTGTTGATCACATCCCACTGGAGGTGTCCAAAAAGATCCGACACTCCTAGCAGCTCTAGAAATGACGTCAGAACTGCACGTTGAGTGTCACCGTATTCCGTAGTATTGTAACCACGCGTCCGCGGTAGCGTGGTTAATTGTTCACCAATGGAAGTTTTGCCGAAATCATTACGTTTTACTGTTGATCACATCCCACTGGAGGTGTCCAAAAAGATCCGACACTCCTAGCAGCTCTAGAAATGACGTCAGAACTGCACGTTGAGTGTCACCGTATTCCGTAGTATTGTAACCACGCGTCCGCGGTAGCGTGGTTAATTGTTCACCAATGGAAGTTTTGCCGAAATCATTACGTTTTACTGTTGATCACATCCCACTGGAGGTGTCCAAAAAGATCCGACACTCCTAGCAGCTCTAGAAATGACGTCAGAACTGCACGTTGAGTGTCACCGTATTCCGTAGTATTGTAACCACGCGTCCGCGGTAGCGTGGTTAATTGTTCACCAATGGAAGTTTTGCCGAAATCATTACGTTTTACTGTTGATCACATCCCACTGGAGGTGTCCAAAAAGATCCGACACTCCTAGCAGCTCTAGAAATGACGTCAGAACTGCACGTTGAGTGTCACCGTATTCCGTAGTATTGTAACCACGCGTCCGCGGTAGCGTGGTTAATTGTTCACCAATGGAAGTTTTGCCGAAATCATTACGTTTTACTGTTGATCACATCCCACTGGAGGTGTCCAAAAAGATCCGACACTCCTAGCAGCTCTAGAAATGACGTCAGAACTGCACGTTGAGTGTCACCGTATTCCGTAGTATTGTAACCACGCGTCCGCGGTAGCGTGGTTAATTGTTCACCAATGGAAGTTTTGCCGAAATCATTACGTTTTACTGTTGATCACATCCCACTGGAGGTGTCCAAAAAGATCCGACACTCCTAGCAGCTCTAGAAATGACGTCAGAACTGCACGTTGAGTGTCACCGTATTCCGTAGTATTGTAACCACGCGTCCGCGGTAGCGTGGTTAATTGTTCACCAATGGAAGTTTTGCCGAAATCATTACGTTTTACTGTTGATCACATCCCACTGGAGGTGTCCAAAAAGATCCGACACTCCTAGCAGCTCTAGAAATGACGTCAGAACTGCACGTTGAGTGTCACCGTATTCCGTAGTATTGTAACCACGCGTCCGCGGTAGCGTGGTTAATTGTTCACCAATGGAAGTTTTGCCGAAATCATTACGTTTTACTGTTGATCACATCCCACTGGAGGTGTCCAAAAAGATCCGACACTCCTAGCAGCTCTAGAAATGACGTCAGAACTGCACGTTGAGTGTCACCGTATTCCGTAGTATTGTAACCACGCGTCCGCGGTAGCGTGGTTAATTGTTCATAGATGGAAGTTTTGCCGAAATCATTACGTTTTACTGTTGATCACATCCCACTGGAGGTGTCCAAAAAGATCCGACACTCCTAGCAGCTCTAGAAATGACGTCAGAACTGCACGTTGAGTGTCACCGTATTCCGTAGTATTGTAACCACGCGTCCGCGGTAGCGTGGTTAATTGTTCACCAATGGAAGTTTTGCCGAAATCATTACGTTTTACTGTTGATCACATCCCACTGGAGGTGTCCAAAAAGATCCGACACTCCTAGCAGCTCTAGAAATGACGTCAGAACTGCACGTTGAGTGTCACCGTATTCCGTAGTATTGTAACCACGCGTCCGCGGTAGCGTGGTTAATTGTTCACCAATGGAAGTTTTGCCGAAATCATTACGTTTTACTGTTGATCACATCCCACTGGAGGTGTCCAAAAAGATCCGACACTCCTAGCAGCTCTAGAAATGACGTCAGAACTGCACGTTGAGTGTCACCGTATTCCGTAGTATTGTAACCACGCGTCCGCGGTAGCGTGGTTAATTGTTCACCAATGGAAGTTTTGCCGAAATCATTACGTTTTACTGTTGATCACATCCCACTGGAGGTGTCCAAAAAGATCCGACACTCCTAGCAGCTCTAGAAATGACGTCAGAACTGCACGTTGAGTGTCACCGTATTCCGTAGTATTGTAACCACGCGTCCGCGGTAGCGTGGTTAATTGTTCACCAATGGAAGTTTTGCCGAAATCATTACGTTTTACTGTTGATCACATCCCACTGGAGGTGTCCAAAAAGATCCGACACTCCTAGCAGCTCTAGAAATGACGTCAGAACTGCACGTTGAGTGTCACCGTATTCCGTAGTATTGTAACCACGCGTCCGCGGTAGCGTGGTTAATTGTTCACCAATGGAAGTTTTGCCGAAATCATTACGTTTTACTGTTGATCACATCCCACTGGAGGTGTCCAAAAAGATCCGACACTCCTAGCAGCTCTAGAAATGACGTCAGAACTGCACGTTGAGTGTCACCGTATTCCGTAGTATTGTAACCACGCGTCCGCGGTAGCGTGGTTAATTGTTCACCAATGGAAGTTTTGCCGAAATCATTACGTTTTACTGTTGATCACATCCCACTGGAGGTGTCCAAAAAGATCCGACACTCCTAGCAGCTCTAGAAATGACGTCAGAACTGCACGTTGAGTGTCACCGTATTCCGTAGTATTGTAACCACGCGTCCGCGGTAGCGTGGTTAATTGTTCACCAATGGAAGTTTTGCCGAAATCATTACGTTTTACTGTTGATCACATCCCACTGGAGGTGTCCAAAAAGATCCGACACTCCTAGCAGCTCTAGAAATGACGTCAGAACTGCACGTTGAGTGTCACCGTATTCCGTAGTATTGTAACCACGCGTCCGCGGTAGCGTGGTTAATTGTTCACCAATGGAAGTTTTGCCGAAATCATTACGTTTTACTGTTGATCACATCCCACTGGAGGTGTCCAAAAAGATCCGACACTCCTAGCAGCTCTAGAAATGACGTCAGAACTGCACGTTGAGTGTCACCGTATTCCGTAGTATTGTAACCACGCGTCCGCGGTAGCGTGGTTAATTGTTCACCAATGGAAGTTTTGCCGAAATCATTACGTTTTACTGTTGATCACATCCCACTGGAGGTGTCCAAAAAGATCCGACACTCCTAGCAGCTCTAGAAATGACGTCAGAACTGCACGTTGAGTGTCACCGTATTCCGTAGTATTGTAACCACGCGTCCGCGGTAGCGTGGTTAATTGTTCACCAATGGAAGTTTTGCCGAAATCATTACGTTTTACTGTTGATCACATCCCACTGGAGGTGTCCAAAAAGATCCGACACTCCTAGCAGCTCTAGAAATGACGTCAGAACTGCACGTTGAGTGTCACCGTATTCCGTAGTATTGTAACCACGCGTCCGCGGTAGCGTGGTTAATTGTTCACCAATGGAAGTTTTGCCGAAATCATTACGTTTTACTGTTGATCACATCCCACTGGAGGTGTCCAAAAAGATCCGACACTCCTAGCAGCTCTAGAAATGACGTCAGAACTGCACGTTGAGTGTCACCGTATTCCGTAGTATTGTAACCACGCGTCCGCGGTAGCGTGGTTAATTGTTCACCAATGGAAGTTTTGCCGAAATCATTACGTTTTACTGTTGATCACATCCCACTGGAGGTGTCCAAAAAGATCCGACACTCCTAGCAGCTCTAGAAATGACGTCAGAACTGCACGTTGAGTGTCACCGTATTCCGTAGTATTGTAACCACGCGTCCGCGGTAGCGTGGTTAATTGTTCACCAATGGAAGTTTTGCCGAAATCATTACGTTTTACTGTTGATCACATCCCACTGGAGGTGTCCAAAAAGATCCGACACTCCTAGCAGCTCTAGAAATGACGTCAGAACTGCACGTTGAGTGTCACCGTATTCCGTAGTATTGTAACCACGCGTCCGCGGTAGCGTGGTTAATTGTTCACCAATGGAAGTTTTGCCGAAATCATTACGTTTTACTGTTGATCACATCCCACTGGAGGTGTCCAAAAAGATCCGACACTCCTAGCAGCTCTAGAAATGACGTCAGAACTGCACGTTGAGTGTCACCGTATTCCGTAGTATTGTAACCACGCGTCCGCGGTAGCGTGGTTAATTGTTCACCAATGGAAGTTTTGCCGAAATCATTACGTTTTACTGTTGATCACATCCCACTGGAGGTGTCCAAAAAGATCCGACACTCCTAGCAGCTCTAGAAATGACGTCAGAACTGCACGTTGAGTGTCACCGTATTCCGTAGTATTGTAACCACGCGTCCGCGGTAGCGTGGTTAATTGTTCACCAATGGAAGTTTTGCCGAAATCATTACGTTTTACTGTTGATCACATCCCACTGGAGGTGTCCAAAAAGATCCGACACTCCTAGCAGCTCTAGAAATGACGTCAGAACTGCACGTTGAGTGTCACCGTATTCCGTAGTATTGTAACCACGCGTCCGCGGTAGCGTGGTTAATTGTTCACCAATGGAAGTTTTGCCGAAATCATTACGTTTTACTGTTGATCACATCCCACTGGAGGTGTCCAAAAAGATCCGACACTCCTAGCAGCTCTAGAAATGACGTCAGAACTGCACGTTGAGTGTCACCGTATTCCGTAGTATTGTAACCACGCGTCCGCGGTAGCGTGGTTAATTGTTCACCAATGGAAGTTTTGCCGAAATCATTACGTTTTACTGTTGATCACATCCCACTGGAGGTGTCCAAAAAGATCCGACACTCCTAGCAGCTCTAGAAATGACGTCAGAACTGCACGTTGAGTGTCACCGTATTCCGTAGTATTGTAACCACGCGTCCGCGGTAGCGTGGTTAATTGTTCACCAATGGAAGTTTTGCCGAAATCATTACGTTTTACTGTTGATCACATCCCACTGGAGGTGTCCAAAAAGATCCGACACTCCTAGCAGCTCTAGAAATGACGTCAGAACTGCACGTTGAGTGTCACCGTATTCCGTAGTATTGTAACCACGCGTCCGCGGTAGCGTGGTTAATTGTTCACCAATGGAAGTTTTGCCGAAATCATTACGTTTTACTGTTGATCACATCCCACTGGAGGTGTCCAAAAAGATCCGACACTCCTAGCAGCTCTAGAAATGACGTCAGAACTGCACGTTGAGTGTCACCGTATTCCGTAGTATTGTAACCACGCGTCCGCGGTAGCGTGGTTAATTGTTCACCAATGGAAGTTTTGCCGAAATCATTACGTTTTACTGTTGATCACATCCCACTGGAGGTGTCCAAAAAGATCCGACACTCCTAGCAGCTCTAGAAATGACGTCAGAACTGCACGTTGAGTGTCACCGTATTCCGTAGTATTGTAACCACGCGTCCGCGGTAGCGTGGTTAATTGTTCACCAATGGAAGTTTTGCCGAAATCATTACGTTTTACTGTTGATCACATCCCACTGGAGGTGTCCAAAAAGATCCGACACTCCTAGCAGCTCTAGAAATGACGTCAGAACTGCACGTTGAGTGTCACCGTATTCCGTAGTATTGTAACCACGCGTCCGCGGTAGCGTGGTTAATTGTTCACCAATGGAAGTTTTGCCGAAATCATTACGTTTTACTGTTGATCACATCCCACTGGAGGTGTCCAAAAAGATCCGACACTCCTAGCAGCTCTAGAAATGACGTCAGAACTGCACGTTGAGTGTCACCGTATTCCGTAGTATTGTAACCACGCGTCCGCGGTAGCGTGGTTAATTGTTCACCAATGGAAGTTTTGCCGAAATCATTACGTTTTACTGTTGATCACATCCCACTGGAGGTGTCCAAAAAGATCCGACACTCCTAGCAGCTCTAGAAATGACGTCAGAACTGCACGTTGAGTGTCACCGTATTCCGTAGTATTGTAACCACGCGTCCGCGGTAGCGTGGTTAATTGTTCACCAATGGAAGTTTTGCCGAAATCATTACGTTTTACTGTTGATCACATCCCACTGGAGGTGTCCAAAAAGATCCGACACTCCTAGCAGCTCTAGAAATGACGTCAGAACTGCACGTTGAGTGTCACCGTATTCCGTAGTATTGTAACCACGCGTCCGCGGTAGCGTGGTTAATTGTTCACCAATGGAAGTTTTGCCGAAATCATTACGTTTTACTGTTGATCACATCCCACTGGAGGTGTCCAAAAAGATCCGACACTCCTAGCAGCTCTAGAAATGACGTCAGAACTGCACGTTGAGTGTCACCGTATTCCGTAGTATTGTAACCACGCGTCCGCGGTAGCGTGGTTAATTGTTCACCAATGGAAGTTTTGCCGAAATCATTACGTTTTACTGTTGATCACATCCCACTGGAGGTGTCCAAAAAGATCCGACACTCCTAGCAGCTCTAGAAATGACGTCAGAACTGCACGTTGAGTGTCACCGTATTCCGTAGTATTGTAACCACGCGTCCGCGGTAGCGTGGTTAATTGTTCACCAATGGAAGTTTTGCCGAAATCATTACGTTTTACTGTTGATCACATCCCACTGGAGGTGTCCAAAAAGATCCGACACTCCTAGCAGCTCTAGAAATGACGTCAGAACTGCACGTTGAGTGTCACCGTATTCCGTAGTATTGTAACCACGCGTCCGCGGTAGCGTGGTTAATTGTTCACCAATGGAAGTTTTGCCGAAATCATTACGTTTTACTGTTGATCACATCCCACTGGAGGTGTCCAAAAAGATCCGACACTCCTAGCAGCTCTAGAAATGACGTCAGAACTGCACGTTGAGTGTCACCGTATTCCGTAGTATTGTAACCACGCGTCCGCGGTAGCGTGGTTAATTGTTCACCAATGGAAGTTTTGCCGAAATCATTACGTTTTACTGTTGATCACATCCCACTGGAGGTGTCCAAAAAGATCCGACACTCCTAGCAGCTCTAGAAATGACGTCAGAACTGCACGTTGAGTGTCACCGTATTCCGTAGTATTGTAACCACGCGTCCGCGGTAGCGTGGTTAATTGTTCACCAATGGAAGTTTTGCCGAAATCATTACGTTTTACTGTTGATCACATCCCACTGGAGGTGTCCAAAAAGATCCGACACTCCTAGCAGCTCTAGAAATGACGTCAGAACTGCACGTTGAGTGTCACCGTATTCCGTAGTATTGTAACCACGCGTCCGCGGTAGCGTGGTTAATTGTTCACCAATGGAAGTTTTGCCGAAATCATTACGTTTTACTGTTGATCACATCCCACTGGAGGTGTCCAAAAAGATCCGACACTCCTAGCAGCTCTAGAAATGACGTCAGAACTGCACGTTGAGTGTCACCGTATTCCGTAGTATTGTAACCACGCGTCCGCGGTAGCGTGGTTAATTGTTCACCAATGGAAGTTTTGCCGAAATCATTACGTTTTACTGTTGATCACATCCCACTGGAGGTGTCCAAAAAGATCCGACACTCCTAGCAGCTCTAGAAATGACGTCAGAACTGCACGTTGAGTGTCACCGTATTCCGTAGTATTGTAACCACGCGTCCGCGGTAGCGTGGTTAATTGTTCACCAATGGAAGTTTTGCCGAAATCATTACGTTTTACTGTTGATCACATCCCACTGGAGGTGTCCAAAAAGATCCGACACTCCTAGCAGCTCTAGAAATGACGTCAGAACTGCACGTTGAGTGTCACCGTATTCCGTAGTATTGTAACCACGCGTCCGCGGTAGCGTGGTTAATTGTTCACCAATGGAAGTTTTGCCGAAATCATTACGTTTTACTGTTGATCACATCCCACTGGAGGTGTCCAAAAAGATCCGACACTCCTAGCAGCTCTAGAAATGACGTCAGAACTGCACGTTGAGTGTCACCGTATTCCGTAGTATTGTAACCACGCGTCCGCGGTAGCGTGGTTAATTGTTCACCAATGGAAGTTTTGCCGAAATCATTACGTTTTACTGTTGATCACATCCCACTGGAGGTGTCCAAAAAGATCCGACACTCCTAGCAGCTCTAGAAATGACGTCAGAACTGCACGTTGAGTGTCACCGTATTCCGTAGTATTGTAACCACGCGTCCGCGGTAGCGTGGTTAATTGTTCACCAATGGAAGTTTTGCCGAAATCATTACGTTTTACTGTTGATCACATCCCACTGGAGGTGTCCAAAAAGATCCGACACTCCTAGCAGCTCTAGAAATGACGTCAGAACTGCACGTTGAGTGTCACCGTATTCCGTAGTATTGTAACCACGCGTCCGCGGTAGCGTGGTTAATTGTTCACCAATGGAAGTTTTGCCGAAATCATTACGTTTTACTGTTGATCACATCCCACTGGAGGTGTCCAAAAAGATCCGACACTCCTAGCAGCTCTAGAAATGACGTCAGAACTGCACGTTGAGTGTCACCGTATTCCGTAGTATTGTAACCACGCGTCCGCGGTAGCGTGGTTAATTGTTCACCAATGGAAGTTTTGCCGAAATCATTACGTTTTACTGTTGATCACATCCCACTGGAGGTGTCCAAAAAGATCCGACACTCCTAGCAGCTCTAGAAATGACGTCAGAACTGCACGTTGAGTGTCACCGTATTCCGTAGTATTGTAACCACGCGTCCGCGGTAGCGTGGTTAATTGTTCACCAATGGAAGTTTTGCCGAAATCATTACGTTTTACTGTTGATCACATCCCACTGGAGGTGTCCAAAAAGATCCGACACTCCTAGCAGCTCTAGAAATGACGTCAGAACTGCACGTTGAGTGTCACCGTATTCCGTAGTATTGTAACCACGCGTCCGCGGTAGCGTGGTTAATTGTTCACCAATGGAAGTTTTGCCGAAATCATTACGTTTTACTGTTGATCACATCCCACTGGAGGTGTCCAAAAAGATCCGACACTCCTAGCAGCTCTAGAAATGACGTCAGAACTGCACGTTGAGTGTCACCGTATTCCGTAGTATTGTAACCACGCGTCCGCGGTAGCGTGGTTAATTGTTCACCAATGGAAGTTTTGCCGAAATCATTACGTTTTACTGTTGATCACATCCCACTGGAGGTGTCCAAAAAGATCCGACACTCCTAGCAGCTCTAGAAATGACGTCAGAACTGCACGTTGAGTGTCACCGTATTCCGTAGTATTGTAACCACGCGTCCGCGGTAGCGTGGTTAATTGTTCACCAATGGAAGTTTTGCCGAAATCATTACGTTTTACTGTTGATCACATCCCACTGGAGGTGTCCAAAAAGATCCGACACTCCTAGCAGCTCTAGAAATGACGTCAGAACTGCACGTTGAGTGTCACCGTATTCCGTAGTATTGTAACCACGCGTCCGCGGTAGCGTGGTTAATTGTTCACCAATGGAAGTTTTGCCGAAATCATTACGTTTTACTGTTGATCACATCCCACTGGAGGTGTCCAAAAAGATCCGACACTCCTAGCAGCTCTAGAAATGACGTCAGAACTGCACGTTGAGTGTCACCGTATTCCGTAGTATTGTAACCACGCGTCCGCGGTAGCGTGGTTAATTGTTCACCAATGGAAGTTTTGCCGAAATCATTACGTTTTACTGTTGATCACATCCCACTGGAGGTGTCCAAAAAGATCCGACACTCCTAGCAGCTCTAGAAATGACGTCAGAACTGCACGTTGAGTGTCACCGTATTCCGTAGTATTGTAACCACGCGTCCGCGGTAGCGTGGTTAATTGTTCACCAATGGAAGTTTTGCCGAAATCATTACGTTTTACTGTTGATCACATCCCACTGGAGGTGTCCAAAAAGATCCGACACTCCTAGCAGCTCTAGAAATGACGTCAGAACTGCACGTTGAGTGTCACCGTATTCCGTAGTATTGTAACCACGCGTCCGCGGTAGCGTGGTTAATTGTTCACCAATGGAAGTTTTGCCGAAATCATTACGTTTTACTGTTGATCACATCCCACTGGAGGTGTCCAAAAAGATCCGACACTCCTAGCAGCTCTAGAAATGACGTCAGAACTGCACGTTGAGTGTCACCGTATTCCGTAGTATTGTAACCACGCGTCCGCGGTAGCGTGGTTAATTGTTCACCAATGGAAGTTTTGCCGAAATCATTACGTTTTACTGTTGATCACATCCCACTGGAGGTGTCCAAAAAGATCCGACACTCCTAGCAGCTCTAGAAATGACGTCAGAACTGCACGTTGAGTGTCACCGTATTCCGTAGTATTGTAACCACGCGTCCGCGGTAGCGTGGTTAATTGTTCACCAATGGAAGTTTTGCCGAAATCATTACGTTTTACTGTTGATCACATCCCACTGGAGGTGTCCAAAAAGATCCGACACTCCTAGCAGCTCTAGAAATGACGTCAGAACTGCACGTTGAGTGTCACCGTATTCCGTAGTATTGTAACCACGCGTCCGCGGTAGCGTGGTTAATTGTTCACCAATGGAAGTTTTGCCGAAATCATTACGTTTTACTGTTGATCACATCCCACTGGAGGTGTCCAAAAAGATCCGACACTCCTAGCAGCTCTAGAAATGACGTCAGAACTGCACGTTGAGTGTCACCGTATTCCGTAGTATTGTAACCACGCGTCCGCGGTAGCGTGGTTAATTGTTCTCCAATGGAAGTTTTGCCGAAATCATTACGTTTTACTGTTGATCACATCCCACTGGAGGTGTCCAAAAAGATCCGACACTCCTAGCAGCTCTAGAAATGACGTCAGAACTGCACGTTGAGTGTCACCGTATTCCGTAGTATTGTAACCACGCGTCCGCGGTAGCGTGGTTAATTGTTCACCAATGGAAGTTTTGCCGAAATCATTACGTTTTACTGTTGATCACATCCCACTGGAGGTGTCCAAAAAGATCCGACACTCCTAGCAGCTCTAGAAATGACGTCAGAACTGCACGTTGAGTGTCACCGTATTCCGTAGTATTGTAACCACGCGTCCGCGGTAGCGTGGTTAATTGTTCACCAATGGAAGTTTTGCCGAAATCATTACGTTTTACTGTTGATCACATCCCACTGGAGGTGTCCAAAAAGATCCGACACTCCTAGCAGCTCTAGAAATGACGTCAGAACTGCACGTTGAGTGTCACCGTATTCCGTAGTATTGTAACCACGCGTCCGCGGTAGCGTGGTTAATTGTTCACCAATGGAAGTTTTGCCGAAATCATTACGTTTTACTGTTGATCACATCCCACTGGAGGTGTCCAAAAAGATCCGACACTCCTAGCAGCTCTAGAAATGACGTCAGAACTGCACGTTGAGTGTCACCGTATTCCGTAGTATTGTAACCACGCGTCCGCGGTAGCGTGGTTAATTGTTCACCAATGGAAGTTTTGCCGAAATCATTACGTTTTACTGTTGATCACATCCCACTGGAGGTGTCCAAAAAGATCCGACACTCCTAGCAGCTCTAGAAATGACGTCAGAACTGCACGTTGAGTGTCACCGTATTCCGTAGTATTGTAACCACGCGTCCGCGGTAGCGTGGTTAATTGTTCACCAATGGAAGTTTTGCCGAAATCATTACGTTTTACTGTTGATCACATCCCACTGGAGGTGTCCAAAAAGATCCGACACTCCTAGCAGCTCTAGAAATGACGTCAGAACTGCACGTTGAGTGTCACCGTATTCCGTAGTATTGTAACCACGCGTCCGCGGTAGCGTGGTTAATTGTTCACCAATGGAAGTTTTGCCGAAATCATTACGTTTTACTGTTGATCACATCCCACTGGAGGTGTCCAAAAAGATCCGACACTCCTAGCAGCTCTAGAAATGACGTCAGAACTGCACGTTGAGTGTCACCGTATTCCGTAGTATTGTAACCACGCGTCCGCGGTAGCGTGGTTAATTGTTCACCAATGGAAGTTTTGCCGAAATCATTACGTTTTACTGTTGATCACATCCCACTGGAGGTGTCCAAAAAGATCCGACACTCCTAGCAGCTCTAGAAATGACGTCAGAACTGCACGTTGAGTGTCACCGTATTCCGTAGTATTGTAACCACGCGTCCGCGGTAGCGTGGTTAATTGTTCACCAATGGAAGTTTTGCCGAAATCATTACGTTTTACTGTTGATCACATCCCACTGGAGGTGTCCAAAAAGATCCGACACTCCTAGCAGCTCTAGAAATGACGTCAGAACTGCACGTTGAGTGTCACCGTATTCCGTAGTATTGTAACCACGCGTCCGCGGTAGCGTGGTTAATTGTTCACCAATGGAAGTTTTGCCGAAATCATTACGTTTTACTGTTGATCACATCCCACTGGAGGTGTCCAAAAAGATCCGACACTCCTAGCAGCTCTAGAAATGACGTCAGAACTGCACGTTGAGTGTCACCGTATTCCGTAGTATTGTAACCACGCGTCCGCGGTAGCGTGGTTAATTGTTCACCAATGGAAGTTTTGCCGAAATCATTACGTTTTACTGTTGATCACATCCCACTGGAGGTGTCCAAAAAGATCCGACACTCCTAGCAGCTCTAGAAATGACGTCAGAACTGCACGTTGAGTGTCACCGTATTCCGTAGTATTGTAACCACGCGTCCGCGGTAGCGTGGTTAATTGTTCACCAATGGAAGTTTTGCCGAAATCATTACGTTTTACTGTTGATCACATCCCACTGGAGGTGTCCAAAAAGATCCGACACTCCTAGCAGCTCTAGAAATGACGTCAGAACTGCACGTTGAGTGTCACCGTATTCCGTAGTATTGTAACCACGCGTCCGCGGTAGCGTGGTTAATTGTTCACCAATGGAAGTTTTGCCGAAATCATTACGTTTTACTGTTGATCACATCCCACTGGAGGTGTCCAAAAAGATCCGACACTCCTAGCAGCTCTAGAAATGACGTCAGAACTGCACGTTGAGTGTCACCGTATTCCGTAGTATTGTAACCACGCGTCCGCGGTAGCGTGGTTAATTGTTCACCAATGGAAGTTTTGCCGAAATCATTACGTTTTACTGTTGATCACATCCCACTGGAGGTGTCCAAAAAGATCCGACACTCCTAGCAGCTCTAGAAATGACGTCAGAACTGCACGTTGAGTGTCACCGTATTCCGTAGTATTGTAACCACGCGTCCGCGGTAGCGTGGTTAATTGTTCACCAATGGAAGTTTTGCCGAAATCATTACGTTTTACTGTTGATCACATCCCACTGGAGGTGTCCAAAAAGATCCGACACTCCTAGCAGCTCTAGAAATGACGTCAGAACTGCACGTTGAGTGTCACCGTATTCCGTAGTATTGTAACCACGCGTCCGCGGTAGCGTGGTTAATTGTTCACCAATGGAAGTTTTGCCGAAATCATTACGTTTTACTGTTGATCACATCCCACTGGAGGTGTCCAAAAAGATCCGACACTCCTAGCAGCTCTAGAAATGACGTCAGAACTGCACGTTGAGTGTCACCGTATTCCGTAGTATTGTAACCACGCGTCCGCGGTAGCGTGGTTAATTGTTCACCAATGGAAGTTTTGCCGAAATCATTACGTTTTACTGTTGATCACATCCCACTGGAGGTGTCCAAAAAGATCCGACACTCCTAGCAGCTCTAGAAATGACGTCAGAACTGCACGTTGAGTGTCACCGTATTCCGTAGTATTGTAACCACGCGTCCGCGGTAGCGTGGTTAATTGTTCACCAATGGAAGTTTTGCCGAAATCATTACGTTTTACTGTTGATCACATCCCACTGGAGGTGTCCAAAAAGATCCGACACTCCTAGCAGCTCTAGAAATGACGTCAGAACTGCACGTTGAGTGTCACCGTATTCCGTAGTATTGTAACCACGCGTCCGCGGTAGCGTGGTTAATTGTTCACCAATGGAAGTTTTGCCGAAATCATTACGTTTTACTGTTGATCACATCCCACTGGAGGTGTCCAAAAAGATCCGACACTCCTAGCAGCTCTAGAAATGACGTCAGAACTGCACGTTGAGTGTCACCGTATTCCGTAGTATTGTAACCACGCGTCCGCGGTAGCGTGGTTAATTGTTCACCAATGGAAGTTTTGCCGAAATCATTACGTTTTACTGTTGATCACATCCCACTGGAGGTGTCCAAAAAGATCCGACACTCCTAGCAGCTCTAGAAATGACGTCAGAACTGCACGTTGAGTGTCACCGTATTCCGTAGTATTGTAACCACGCGTCCGCGGTAGCGTGGTTAATTGTTCACCAATGGAAGTTTTGCCGAAATCATTACGTTTTACTGTTGATCACATCCCACTGGAGGTGTCCAAAAAGATCCGACACTCCTAGCAGCTCTAGAAATGACGTCAGAACTGCACGTTGAGTGTCACCGTATTCCGTAGTATTGTAACCACGCGTCCGCGGTAGCGTGGTTAATTGTTCACCAATGGAAGTTTTGCCGAAATCATTACGTTTTACTGTTGATCACATCCCACTGGAGGTGTCCAAAAAGATCCGACACTCCTAGCAGCTCTAGAAATGACGTCAGAACTGCACGTTGAGTGTCACCGTATTCCGTAGTATTGTAACCACGCGTCCGCGGTAGCGTGGTTAATTGTTCACCAATGGAAGTTTTGCCGAAATCATTACGTTTTACTGTTGATCACATCCCACTGGAGGTGTCCAAAAAGATCCGACACTCCTAGCAGCTCTAGAAATGACGTCAGAACTGCACGTTGAGTGTCACCGTATTCCGTAGTATTGTAACCACGCGTCCGCGGTAGCGTGGTTAATTGTTCACCAATGGAAGTTTTGCCGAAATCATTACGTTTTACTGTTGATCACATCCCACTGGAGGTGTCCAAAAAGATCCGACACTCCTAGCAGCTCTAGAAATGACGTCAGAACTGCACGTTGAGTGTCACCGTATTCCGTAGTATTGTAACCACGCGTCCGCGGTAGCGTGGTTAATTGTTCACCAATGGAAGTTTTGCCGAAATCATTACGTTTTACTGTTGATCACATCCCACTGGAGGTGTCCAAAAAGATCCGACACTCCTAGCAGCTCTAGAAATGACGTCAGAACTGCACGTTGAGTGTCACCGTATTCCGTAGTATTGTAACCACGCGTCCGCGGTAGCGTGGTTAATTGTTCACCAATGGAAGTTTTGCCGAAATCATTACGTTTTACTGTTGATCACATCCCACTGGAGGTGTCCAAAAAGATCCGACACTCCTAGCAGCTCTAGAAATGACGTCAGAACTGCACGTTGAGTGTCACCGTATTCCGTAGTATTGTAACCACGCGTCCGCGGTAGCGTGGTTAATTGTTCACCAATGGAAGTTTTGCCGAAATCATTACGTTTTACTGTTGATCACATCCCACTGGAGGTGTCCAAAAAGATCCGACACTCCTAGCAGCTCTAGAAATGACGTCAGAACTGCACGTTGAGTGTCACCGTATTCCGTAGTATTGTAACCACGCGTCCGCGGTAGCGTGGTTAATTGTTCACCAATGGAAGTTTTGCCGAAATCATTACGTTTTACTGTTGATCACATCCCACTGGAGGTGTCCAAAAAGATCCGACACTCCTAGCAGCTCTAGAAATGACGTCAGAACTGCACGTTGAGTGTCACCGTATTCCGTAGTATTGTAACCACGCGTCCGCGGTAGCGTGGTTAATTGTTCACCAATGGAAGTTTTGCCGAAATCATTACGTTTTACTGTTGATCACATCCCACTGGAGGTGTCCAAAAAGATCCGACACTCCTAGCAGCTCTAGAAATGACGTCAGAACTGCACGTTGAGTGTCACCGTATTCCGTAGTATTGTAACCACGCGTCCGCGGTAGCGTGGTTAATTGTTCACCAATGGAAGTTTTGCCGAAATCATTACGTTTTACTGTTGATCACATCCCACTGGAGGTGTCCAAAAAGATCCGACACTCCTAGCAGCTCTAGAAATGACGTCAGAACTGCACGTTGAGTGTCACCGTATTCCGTAGTATTGTAACCACGCGTCCGCGGTAGCGTGGTTAATTGTTCACCAATGGAAGTTTTGCCGAAATCATTACGTTTTACTGTTGATCACATCCCACTGGAGGTGTCCAAAAAGATCCGACACTCCTAGCAGCTCTAGAAATGACGTCAGAACTGCACGTTGAGTGTCACCGTATTCCGTAGTATTGTAACCACGCGTCCGCGGTAGCGTGGTTAATTGTTCACCAATGGAAGTTTTGCCGAAATCATTACGTTTTACTGTTGATCACATCCCACTGGAGGTGTCCAAAAAGATCCGACACTCCTAGCAGCTCTAGAAATGACGTCAGAACTGCACGTTGAGTGTCACCGTATTCCGTAGTATTGTAACCACGCGTCCGCGGTAGCGTGGTTAATTGTTCACCAATGGAAGTTTTGCCGAAATCATTACGTTTTACTGTTGATCACATCCCACTGGAGGTGTCCAAAAAGATCCGACACTCCTAGCAGCTCTAGAAATGACGTCAGAACTGCACGTTGAGTGTCACCGTATTCCGTAGTATTGTAACCACGCGTCCGCGGTAGCGTGGTTAATTGTTCACCAATGGAAGTTTTGCCGAAATCATTACGTTTTACTGTTGATCACATCCCACTGGAGGTGTCCAAAAAGATCCGACACTCCTAGCAGCTCTAGAAATGACGTCAGAACTGCACGTTGAGTGTCACCGTATTCCGTAGTATTGTAACCACGCGTCCGCGGTAGCGTGGTTAATTGTTCACCAATGGAAGTTTTGCCGAAATCATTACGTTTTACTGTTGATCACATCCCACTGGAGGTGTCCAAAAAGATCCGACACTCCTAGCAGCTCTAGAAATGACGTCAGAACTGCACGTTGAGTGTCACCGTATTCCGTAGTATTGTAACCACGCGTCCGCGGTAGCGTGGTTAATTGTTCACCAATGGAAGTTTTGCCGAAATCATTACGTTTTACTGTTGATCACATCCCACTGGAGGTGTCCAAAAAGATCCGACACTCCTAGCAGCTCTAGAAATGACGTCAGAACTGCACGTTGAGTGTCACCGTATTCCGTAGTATTGTAACCACGCGTCCGCGGTAGCGTGGTTAATTGTTCACCAATGGAAGTTTTGCCGAAATCATTACGTTTTACTGTTGATCACATCCCACTGGAGGTGTCCAAAAAGATCCGACACTCCTAGCAGCTCTAGAAATGACGTCAGAACTGCACGTTGAGTGTCACCGTATTCCGTAGTATTGTAACCACGCGTCCGCGGTAGCGTGGTTAATTGTTCACCAATGGAAGTTTTGCCGAAATCATTACGTTTTACTGTTGATCACATCCCACTGGAGGTGTCCAAAAAGATCCGACACTCCTAGCAGCTCTAGAAATGACGTCAGAACTGCACGTTGAGTGTCACCGTATTCCGTAGTATTGTAACCACGCGTCCGCGGTAGCGTGGTTAATTGTTCACCAATGGAAGTTTTGCCGAAATCATTACGTTTTACTGTTGATCACATCCCACTGGAGGTGTCCAAAAAGATCCGACACTCCTAGCAGCTCTAGAAATGACGTCAGAACTGCACGTTGAGTGTCACCGTATTCCGTAGTATTGTAACCACGCGTCCGCGGTAGCGTGGTTAATTGTTCACCAATGGAAGTTTTGCCGAAATCATTACGTTTTACTGTTGATCACATCCCACTGGAAGTGTCCAAAAAGATCCGACACTCCTAGCAGCTCTAGAAATGACGTCAGAACTGCACGTTGAGTGTCACCGTATTCCGTAGTATTGTAACCACGCGTCCGCGGTAGCGTGGTTAATTGTTCACCAATGGAAGTTTTGCCGAAATCATTACGTTTTACTGTTGATCACATCCCACTGGAGGTGTCCAAAAAGATCCGACACTCCTAGCAGCTCTAGAAATGACGTCAGAACTGCACGTTGAGTGTCACCGTATTCCGTAGTATTGTAACCACGCGTCCGCGGTAGCGTGGTTAATTGTTCACCAATGGAAGTTTTGCCGAAATCATTACGTTTTACTGTTGATCACATCCCACTGGAGGTGTCCAAAAAGATCCGACACTCCTAGCAGCTCTAGAAATGACGTCAGAACTGCACGTTGAGTGTCACCGTATTCCGTAGTATTGTAACCACGCGTCCGCGGTAGCGTGGTTAATTGTTCACCAATGGAAGTTTTGCCGAAATCATTACGTTTTACTGTTGATCACATCCCACTGGAGGTGTCCAAAAAGATCCGACACTCCTAGCAGCTCTAGAAATGACGTCAGAACTGCACGTTGAGTGTCACCGTATTCCGTAGTATTGTAACCACGCGTCCGCGGTAGCGTGGTTAATTGTTCACCAATGGAAGTTTTGCCGAAATCATTACGTTTTACTGTTGATCACATCCCACTGGAGGTGTCCAAAAAGATCCGACACTCCTAGCAGCTCTAGAAATGACGTCAGAACTGCACGTTGAGTGTCACCGTATTCCGTAGTATTGTAACCACGCGTCCGCGGTAGCGTGGTTAATTGTTCACCAATGGAAGTTTTGCCGAAATCATTACGTTTTACTGTTGATCACATCCCACTGGAGGTGTCCAAAAAGATCCGACACTCCTAGCAGCTCTAGAAATGACGTCAGAACTGCACGTTGAGTGTCACCGTATTCCGTAGTATTGTAACCACGCGTCCGCGGTAGCGTGGTTAATTGTTCACCAATGGAAGTTTTGCCGAAATCATTACGTTTTACTATTGATCACATCCCACTGGAGGTGCCCAAAAAGATCCGACACTCCTAGCAGCTCTAGAAAATGACGTCAGAACTGCACGTTGAGTTCACCGTATTCCGTAGTATTGTAACCACGCGTCCGCGGTAGCGTGGTTAATTGTTCATCAATGGAGTTTTGCCGAAATCATTACGTTTTTAACTGTTCAACACATCCCCACTGGAGGTGTCCAAAAGATCCGACACTCCTAGCAGAGCTAGAAATGACGTCAGAACTGCACGTTTAGTGTCACCGTATTCCGTAGTATTGTAACCACGCGTCCCGTGTAGCGTGGTTATTGTTCACCAATGGAAGTTTTGGGCCGAAATCATTACGTTTTAACTGTTGATCACATCCCACTGGAGTGTCCAAAGATTCCGACCCTAGCGAGCATCTAGAAAATGACGTCATGAACTGCACGTTGAGTGTCACCGTATTCCGTAGTATGGGTAACCACGCGTCCGTGGTAGCGTGGTTAATTGTTCATCAAATGGAAGTTTTGCCGAAATCATTACGTTTTACTGTTGATCACTACCACTGGAGGTGTCCAAAAAGATCCGACACTCCTAGCAGCTCTAGAAATGACGTCAGAACTGCACGTTGAGTGTCACCGTATTCCGTAGTATTGTAACCACGCGTCCGCGGTAGCGTGGTTAATTGTTCACCAATGGAAGTTTTGCCGAAATCATTACGTTTTACTGTTGATCACATCCCACTGGAGGTGTCCAAAAAGATCCGACACTCCTAGCAGCTCTAGAAATGACGTCAGAACTGCACGTTGAGTGTCACCGTATTCCGTAGTATTGTAACCACGCGTCCGCGGTAGCGTGGTTAATTGTTCACCAATGGAAGTTTTGCCGAAATCATTACGTTTTACTGTTGATCACATCCCACTGGAGGTGTCCAAAAAGATCCGAACTCCTAGCAGCTTTAGAAATGACGTCAGAACTGCACGTTGAGTGTCACCGTTTCCGTAGTATTGTAACCACGCGTCCGTGGTAGCGTGGTTAATTGTTCACCAATGAAGTTTTTGCCGAAATCATGACGTTTTAACTGTTGATCACATCCCACTGGATGTGTCCAAAAAGATCCGACACTCCTAGCAGCTCTAGAAAATGACGTCAAAACTGCACGTTGAGTGTCCACCGTATGTCCGTAGTATTGTAACCAGCGCGTCCGTGGTAGCGTGTTAATGTTCTCAAATGAAGTTTTGCCGAGATCATTACGTTTTACTGTTGATCACATACCCACTGGAGGTGTCCCAAAAAGATCCGAGCACTCCTAGCAGCTCTAGAAATGACGTCAGAACTGCACGTTGAGTGTCACCGTATTCCCGTAGTATTGTAACCACGCGTCGCGGGTACGTGGTTAATTGTTCATTCCAATGGAAGTTTTAGCCGAAATCATTACGTTTACTTGTTGATCACATCCACTGGAGGTGTCCCAAAAAATCCGACCTCCTAGCATGCTCTAGAAATGACGTCAGAACTGCACGTTGAGTGTCACCGTATCCGTAGTATTGTAACTCACGCGTCCGCGGTAGCGTGGTTAATTGTTCACCAATGGAATTTTGGCCGAAATCATTACGTTTTACTGTTGATCACATCCCACTGGAGGTGTCCAAAAAGATCCGACACTCCTAGCAGCTCTAGAAATGACGTCAGAACTGCACGTTGAGTGTCACCGTATTCCGTAGTATTGTAACCACGCGTCCGCGGTAGCGTGGTTAATTGTTCACCAATGGAAGTTTTGCCGAAATCATTACGTTTTACTGTTGATCACATCCCACTGGAGGTGTCCAAAAAGATCCGACACTCCTAGCAGCTCTAGAAATGACGTCAGAACTGCACGTTGAGTGTCACCGTATTCCGTAGTATTGTAACCACGCGTCCGCGGTAGCGTGGTTAATTGTTCACCAATGGAAGTTTTGCCGAAATCATTACGTTTTACTGTTGATCACATCCCACTGGAGGTGTCCAAAAAGATCCGACACTCCTAGCAGCTCTAGAAATGACGTCAGAACTGCACGTTGAGTGTCACCGTATTCCGTAGTATTGTAACCACGCGTCCGCGGTAGCGTGGTTAATTGTTCACCAATGAATTTTGCCGAAATCATTACGTTTTACTGTTGAATCACATTCCCACTGGATGTGTCCAAAAATGATCCGACCCTCTAGCAGCTCTAGAAATGACGTCAGAACTGCACGTTGAGTGTCACCGTATTCGTAGTATTGTAACCACGCGTCCGCGTTAGCGTGGTTAATTGTTCACCAATGAAGTTTTGCGAAATCATTACGTTTTACTGTTGATCACATCCCACTGGATGTGTCCAAAAAGACCAGACACTCTAGCAGCTCTAGAAATGACGTCAGAACTGCACGTTGAGTGTCACCGTATTCCGTAGTATTGTAACCACGCGTCCGCGGTAGCGTGGTTAATTGTTCACCAATGGAAGTTTTGCCGAATCATTACGTTTTAACTGTTGATCACATCCCACTGGAGGTGTCCAAAAAGATCCCACACTCCTAGCAGCTCTAGAAATGACGTCAGAACTGCACGTTGAGTGTCACCGTATTCCGTAGTATTGTAACCACGCGTCCGCGGTAGCGTGGTTAATTGTTCACCAATGGAAAGTTTTGCCGAATCATGACGTTTTAATGTTGATCACATCCACTGGAGGTGTCCAAAAAGATCCGAAGCTCCTAGCTAGAATCTAGAAATGACGTCAGAACTGCACGTTGAGTGTCACCGTATTCCGTAGTATTGTAACCACGCGTCCGCGGTAGCGTGGTTAATTGTTCACCAATGGAAGTTTTGCCGAAATCATTGCGGTTTACTGTTGATCACATCCCACTGGATGTGTCCAAAAAGATCCGACACTCCTAGCAGCTCTAGAAATGACGTCAGAACTGCACGTTGAGTGTCACCGTATTCCGTAGTATTGTAACCACGCGTCCGCGTTAGCGTGGTTAATTGTTCACCAATGGAAGTTTTTGCCGAAATCATTACGTTTTACTGTTGATCACATCCCACTGGAGGTGTCCAAAAAGATCCGACACTCCTAGCAGCCTCTAGAAATGACGTCAGAACTGCACGTTGAGTGTCACCGTATTCCGTAGTATTGTAACCACGCGTCCGCGGTGCGTGGTTAATTGTTCACCAATGGAAGTTTTGCCGAAATCATTACGTTTTACTGTTGATCACATCCCACTGGAGGTGCCCAAAAAAAATCCGACACTCCTAGCAGCTCTAGAAATGACGTCAGAACTGCACGTTGAGTGTCACCCGTATTCCGTAGTATTGTAACCACGCGTCCGCGGTAGCGTGGTTTAATTGTTCCCAATGAAGTTTTGCCGAAATCATGACGTTTTACTGTTGATCACATCCCACTGGACGTGTCCAAAAGATCCGACAATCCTAGCAGCTCTAGAAATGACGTCAGAACTGCACGTTGAGTGTCACCGTATTCCGTAGTATTTTAACCACGCGTCCGCGTAGCGTGGTTAATTGTTCACCAATGGAAGTTTTGCCGAAATCATTACGTTTTACTGTGATCACATCCCACTGGAGGTGTCCAAAAAGATCCGACACTCCTAGCTAGCTCTAGAAATGACGTAAGAACTGCACGTTGAGTGTCACCGTATTCCGTAGTATTGTAACCACGCGTCCGCGGTAGCGTGGTTAATTGTTCATCAATGGAAGTTTTGCCGAAATCATTACGTTTTACTGTTGATCACATCCCACTGGAGGTGCCCAAAAAGATCCGACACTCCTAGCAGCTCTAGAAATGACGTCAGAACTGCACGTTGAGTGTCACCGTATTCCGTAGTATTGTAACCACGCGTCCGCTGGTAGCGTGGGTTATTGTTCACCAATGGAAGTTTTGCCGAAATCATGACGTTTACTGTTGATCACATCCCACTGGATGTGTCCAAAAAGATCCGAAGCTCCTAGCAGCTCTAGAAATGACGTCAGAACTGCACGTTGAGTGTCACCGTATTCCGTAGTATTGTAACCACGCGTCCGCGGTAGCGTGGTTAATTGTTCACCAATGGAAAGTTTTGCCGAAATCATTACGTTTTACTATTGATCACATCCCACTGAGGTGCCAAAAAGATCCGACACTCCTAGCAGCTCTAGAAATGACGTCAGAACTGCACGTTGAGTGTCACCGTATTCCGTAGTATTGTAACCACGCGTCCTCGGTAGCGTGGTTAATTGTTCACCAATGAAAGTTTTGCCGAAATCATTACGTTTTACTGTTGACACATCCCACTGGAGGGTGTCCCAAAAAGATCCGACACTCCTAGCAATGATCTAGAAATGACGTCAGAACTGCACTTGAGTGTCACCGTATTCCGTAGTATTGTACCACGCGTCCGCGTAGCGTGTTAATTGTTCATCAATGAAAGTTTTGCCGAAATCATTACGTTTTACTGTTCAACACATCCCACTGGAGGTGTCCAAAAAGATCCGACACTACTAAGCAGATCTAGAAAATGACGTCAGAACTGCACGTTGAGTGTCACCGTATTCCGTAAGTATTGTAACCACGCCTTCCGTGGTAGCGTGTTAAGTGTTCACCAATGAAATTTTGCCGAAATCATGACGTTGTTACTGTTGATCACATCCCACTGGAGGTGTCCAAAAAAGATCCGACTCTCCTAGCAGCTCTAGAAATGACGTCAGAACTGCACGTTGAGTGTCACCGTATTCCGTAGTATTGTAACCACGCGTCCGTGGTAGCGTGGTAATTGTTCACCAATGGAAGTTTTGCCGAATCATTACGTTTTACTGTTGATCACATCCCACTGGAGGTGTCAAAAAGATCCGACACTCCTAGCAGCTCTAGAAATGACGTCAGAACTGCACGTTGAGTGTCACCGTATTCCGTAGTATTGTAACCACGCGTCCGTGGTAGCGTGGTTAATTGTTCATCAATGAAGTTTTGCCGAAATCATTACGTTTTACTGTTGATCACATCCCCACTGAGGTGTCCAAAAAGATCCGACACTCCTAGCAGCTCTAGAAATGACGTCAGAACTGCACGTTGAGTGTCACCGTATTCCGTAGTATTGTAACCACGCGTCCGTGGTAGCGTGGTTAATTGTTCATCAATGGAAGTTTTGCCGAAATCATTACGTTTTACTGTTGATCACATCCCACTGGAGGTGTCCAAAAAGATCCGACCTCTCCTAGCAGCTCTAGAAATGACGTCAGAACTGCACGTTGAGTGTCAACCGTATTCCGTAGTATTGTAACCACGCGTCCGCGGTAGCGTGGTTAATTGTTCACCAATGGAAGTTTGCCGAAATCATTACGTTTTACTGTTGATCACATCCCACTGGAGGTGTCCAAAAGATCCGACACTCCTAGCAGCTCTAGAAATGACGTCAGAACTGCACGTTGAGTGTCACCGTATTCCGTAGTATTGTAACAACGCGTCCGCGGTAGCGTGGATTAATTGTTCATCAATGGAAGTTTTGCCGAAATCATTACGTTTTACTGTTGATCACATCCCCACTGGAGGGTGGCCAAAAAGATCCGACACTCCTAAGCAGATCTAGAAATGACGTCAGAACTGCACGTTGAGTGTAACCGTATTCCGTAGTATTGTAACCACGCGTCCGTGGTAGCGGGTGTTAATTGTTCACCAATGGAAGTTTTGCCGAAATCATGACGTTTTACTGTTGATCACATCCCCTGGGAGGTGTCCAAAAAGATCCGACTCTCCTAGCAGCTCTAGAAATGACGTCAGAACTGCACGTTGAGTGTCAACCGTATCCGTAGTATTGTAACCACGCGTCGTGGTAGCGTGGTTAATTGTTCATTCATGAAGTTTTGCCGAAAATCATTACGTTTTACTATTGATCACATCCCACTGGAGGTGCTCCAAAAAGATCCGACACTCCTAGCTAGCTCTAGAAATGACGTCAGAACTGCACGTTGAGTGTCACCGTATTCCGTAGTATTGTAACCAACGCGTCCGCGGTAGCGTGGTTAATTGTTCAGCCAATGGAAGTTTTGCCGAAATCATTACGTTTTACTGTTGATCACATCCCCACTGGAGGTGTCCAAAAAGATCCGACACTCCTAGCAGCTCTAGAAATGACGTCAGAACTGCACGTTGAGTGTCACCGTATTCCGTAGTATTGTAACCACGCGTCCGCGGTAGCGGTGGTTAATTGTTCACCAATGGAATGTTTTGCCGAAATCATTACGTTTTACTGTTGATCACATCCCACTGGAGGTGTCCAAAAAGATCCGACACTCCTAGCAGCTCTAGAAATGACGTCAGAACTGCACGTTGAGTGTCACCGTATTCCGTAGTATTGTAACCACGCGTTCCGCGGTAGCGTGGTTAATTGTTCATCAATGGAAGTTTTGCCGAAATCATTACGTTTTACTGTTGATCACATCCCACTGGAGGTGTCCCAAAAGATCCGACACTCCTAGCAGCTCTAGAAATGACGTCAGAACTGCAACGTTGAGTGTCCACCGTATTCCGTAGTATTGTAACCACGCGTCCGCGGTAGCGTTGTTAATTGTTCACCAATGGAAGTTTTGCCGAAATCATTACGTTTTACTGTTTCCACATCCCACTGGAGTTGTCCAAAAAGATCCGAACACTCCTAGCAGATCTAGAAATGACGTCAGAACTGCACGTTGAGTGTCACCGTATTCCGTAGTAATTGTAACCACGCGTCCGTGGTAGCGTGGTTAATTGTTCTACCAATGGAAGTTTTGCCGAAATCATGACGTTTTAACTGTTGATCACATCCCACTGGATGTGTCCAAAAGATCCGACTCTCCTAGCAGCTCTAGAAATGACGTCAGAAACTGCACGGTTGAGTGTCACCGTATTCCGTAGTATTGTAACCACGCGTCCGCATTAGCGTGGTTAATTGTTCACCAATGGAGTTTTGCCGAAATCATTACGTTTTTACTGTTGATCACATCTCCACTGGGATGGTGTCCAAAAAGATCCGACACTCCTAGTAGCTCTAGAAATGACGTCAGAACTGCACGTTGAGTGTCACCGTATTCCGTAGTATTGGTAACCACGCGTCCGCGGTAGCGTGGTTAATTGTTCACCAATGGAAGTTTTGCCGAATCATTACGTTTTACTGTTGATCACATCCCACTGGAGGTGTCCAAAAAGATCCGACACTCCTAGCAGCTCTAGAAATGACGTCAGAACTGCACGTTGAGTGTCACCGTATTCCGTAGTATTGTACCACGCGTCCGGGGTAGCGTGGTTAATTGTTCACCAATGGAAGTTTTGCCGAAATCATTACGTTTTACTGTTGATCACATCCCACTGGAGGTGTCCAAAAAGATCCGACACTCCTAGCTAGCCTCTAGAAATGACGTCAGAACTGCACGTTGAGTGTCACCGTATTCCGTAGTATTGTAACCACGCGTCCGCGTAGCGTGGTTAATTGTTCAGCCATGGAAGTTTGCCGAAATCATTACGTTTTACTGTTGATCACATCCCACCTGGGGTGTCCAAAAAGATCCGACACTCCTAGCAGCTCTAGAAATGACGTCCAGAACTGCACGTTGAGTGTCACCGTATTCCGTAGTATTGTAACCACGCGTCCGCGGTAGCGTGGTTAATTGTTCACCAATGGAAGTTTTGCCGAAATCATTACGTTTTACTGTTGATCACATCCCACTGGAGGTGTCCAAAAAGATCCGACACTCCTAGCAGCTCTAGAAATGACGTCAGAACTGCACGTTGAGTGTCACCGTATTCCGTAGTATTGTAACCACGCGTCCGCGGTAGCGTGGTTAATTGTTCACCAATGGAAGTTTTGCCGAAATCATTACGTTTTACTGTTGATCACATCCCACTGGAGGTGTCCAAAAAGATCCGACACTCCTAGCAGCTCTAGAAATGACGTCAGAACTGCACGTTGAGTGTCACCGTATTCCGTAGTATTGTAACCACGCGTCCGCGGTAGCGTGGTTAATTGTTCACCAATGGAAGTTTTGCCGAAATCATTACGTTTTACTGTTGATCACATCCCACTGGAGGTGTCCAAAAAGATCCGACACTCCTAGCAGCTCTAGAAATGACGTCAGAACTGCACGTTGAGTCGTCACCGTATTCCGTAGTATTGTAACCACACGGCGTCCGCGGTTAGCGTGTTAATTGTTCACCAAATGGAAGTTTGCCAAATCATTACGTTTTAAAACTGTTGATCACATCCACCACTGGAAGGTGGTCCAAAAAGATCCGACACTCCTAGCAGCTCTAGAAATGACGTCAGAGAACTGCACGTTGAGTGTCACCGTATTCCGTAGTATTGTAAACTACGCGTCCGCGGTAGCGTGAGTTAATTGTTCATCCAATGGAATTTTTGCCGAAATCATTACGGTTTACTGTTGATCACATCCCACTGAGGGTACCAAAAAAGATCACAACTCCTAGCAGCTCTAGAAATGACGTCAGAACTGCACGTTGAGTGTCACCGTATTCCGTAGTATTGTAACCACGCGTCCGCGGTAGCGTGGTTAATTGTTCACGGCAATGGAAGTTTTGGCCGAAATCATTACGTTTACTGTTAGATCACATCCCACTGGAGGTGGCCAAAAAGATCCGACACTCGCTAGCAGCTCTAGAAATGACGTCAGAACTGCACGTTGAGTGTCACCGTATTCCGTAGTATTGGAACCACGCGTCCGCCGTAGCGTGGTTAATTGTTCACCAATGGAAGTTTTGCCGAAATCATTACGTTTTACTGTTGATCACATCCCACTGGATGTGTCCAAAAAAGATCCGACAGCTCCTAGCAGCTCTAGAAATGACTCAGAACTGCACGTTGAGTGTCAACCGTATTCCGTAGTATTGTAACCACGCGTCCGCGGTAGCGTGGTTAATTGTTCACCAATGGAAGTTGTGCCGAAATCATTACGTTTTACTGTTGATCACATCCCACTGGAGGTGTCCAAAAAGATCCGACACTCCTAGCAGGCTCTAGAAATGACGTCAGAACTGCACGTTGAGTGTCACCGTATTCCGTAGTATTGTAACCACGCGTCCGCGGTAGCGTGGTTAATTGTTCACCAATGGAAGTTTTGCCGAAATCATTACGTTTTACTGTTGAATCACATCCCACTGGAGGTGTCCAAAAAGATCCGACACTCCCTAGCAGCTCTAGAAATGACGTCAGAACTGCACGTTGAGTGTCAGCCCGTATTCCGTAGTATTGTAAACCACGCGTCCGCGGTAGCGTGGTTAATTGTTCCCAATGGAAGTTTTGCCGAAATCATTACGTTTACTGTTGATCACTCCCACTGGAGTGCCAAAAAGATCCGACACTCCTAGCAGCTCTAGAAATGACGTCAGAACTGCACGTTGAGTGTCACCGTATTCCGTAGTATTGTACTACGCGTCCGCGGTAGCGTGGTTAATTGGTTCACCAATGGAAGTTTTGCCGAAATCATTACGTTTTAACTTTGATCACATCCCACTGGAGGTGTCCAAAAAGATCCGACATCTCCTAGCAGCTCTAGAAATGACGTCAGAACTGCACGTTTGAGTGTCACACCGTATTCCGTAGTATTGTAACCACGCGTCCGCGTAGCGTGGTTAATTGTTCATCCAATGGAAGTTTTGCCGAAATCATTACGTTTTACTGTTGATCACAATCCCACTGGTAGGTGTCCAAAGAGATCCGACCTCCTAGTGCTCTAGAAATGACGTCAGAACTGCAACGTTGAGTGTCACCGTATTCCGTAGTATTGTAACCACGCGTCCGCGGTAGCGTGGTTAATTGTTCACCAGATGGAAGTTTTGCCGAAAATCATTACGTTTTACTGTTGATCACATCCCACTGAGGTGGCCCAAAAAGATCCGACACTCCTAGCAGCTCTAGAAATGACGTCAGAACTGCACGTTGAGTGTCACCGTATTCCGTAGTATTGTAACCACGCGTCCGTGGTAGCGTGGTTAATTGTTCACCAATGGAAAGTTTTGTGCCGAAATCATTACGTTTTACTGTTGATCACATCCCACTGGAGGTGTCCAAAAAGATCCGACACTCCTAGCAGCTCTAGAAATGACGTCAGAACTGCACGTTGAGTGTCACGTATTGCCGTAGTATTGTAACCACGCGTCCGCGTAGCGTGGTTAATTGTTCACCAATGGAAGTTTTGCCGAAATCATTACGTTTTACTGTTGATCACATCCCACTGGAGGTGTCCAAAAAGATCCGACACTCCTAGCAGCTCTAGAAATGACGTCAGAACTGCACGTTGAGTGTCACCGTATTCCGTAGTATTGTAACCACGCGTCCGCGGTAGCGTGGTTAATTGTTCACCAATGGAAGTTTTGCCGAAATCATTACGTTTTACTGTTGATCACATCCCACTGGAGGTGTCCAAAAAGATCCGACACTCCTAGCAGCTCTAGAAATGACGTCAGAACTGCACGTTGAGTGTCACCGTATTCCGTAGTATTGTAACCACGCGTCCGCGGTAGCGTGGTTAATTGTTCACCAATGGAAGTTTTGCCGAAATCATTACGTTTTACTGTTGATCACATCCCACTGGAGGTGTCCAAAAAGATCCGACACTCCTAGCAGCTCTAGAAATGACGTCAGAACTGCACGTTGAGTGTCACCGTATTCCGTAGTATTGTAACCACGCGTCGCGGTAGCGTGGTTAATTGTTCACCAATGGAAGTTTTGCCGAAATCATTACGTTTTACTGTTGATCACATCCCACTGGAGGTGTCCAAAAAGATCCGACGCTCCTAGCAGCTCTAGAAATGACGTCAGAACTGCACGTTGAGTGTCACCGTATTCCGTAGTATTGTAACCACGCGTCCGCGGTAGCGTGGTAATTGTTCATCAATGGAAGTTTTGCCGAAATCATTACGTTTTACTGTTGATCCACATCCCACTGGAGGTGTCCAAAAAGATCCGACACTCCTAGCAGCTCTAGAAATGACGTCAGAACTGCACGTTGAGTGTCCACCGTATTCCGTAGTATTGTAACCACGCGTCCGCGGTAGCGTGGTTAATTGTTCACTAATGGAAGTTTTGCCGAAATCATTACGTTTACTGTTGATCACATCCACTGGAGGTGCCAAAAAGATCCGACAGCTCCTAGCAGCTCTAGAAATGACGTCAGAACTGCACGTTGAGTGTCACCGTATTCCGTAGTATTGTAACCACGCGTCCGCGGTAGCGTGGTTAATTGTTCATAGATGGAAGTTTGGCCGAAATCATTACGTTTTACTGTTGATCACATCCCACTGGAGGTGTCCAAAAAGATCCGACACTCCTAGCAGCTCTAGAAATGACGTCAGAACTGCACGTTGAGTGTCACCGTATTCCGTAGTATTGTAACCACGCGTCCGCGGTAGCGTGGTTACATTGTTCACCAATGGAAGTTTTGCCGAAATCATTACGTTTTACTGTTGATCACATCCCACTGGAGGTGTCCAAAAAGATCCGACACTCCTAGCAGCTCTAGAAATGACGTCAGAACTGCACGTTGAATGTCACCGTAATTCCGTAGTATTGTAACCACCGCGTCCGCGGTAGCGGGGTTAATTGTTCTAGCATGGAAAGTTTTGCCGAAATCATTACGTTTTAACTGTTGCATCACATCCCCACTGGAGTGGCCAAAAGATCCGACAGCTCCTAGCAGCTCTAGAAATGACGTCAGAACTGCACGTTGAGTGTCACCGTATTCCGTAGTATTGTAACCACGCGTCCGCGGTAGCGCGGTTAATTGTTCACTAATGGAAGTTTTGCCGAAATCATTACGTTTACTGTTCATCACATCCCACTGGAGGTGGCCCAAATGATCCGACACTCCTAGCAGCTCTAGAAATGACGTCAGAACTGCACGTTGAGTGTCACCGTATTCCGTAGTATTGTAACACGCGTCCGCGGTAAGCGTGGTTAACTTGTTCACCAATGGAAGTTTTGCCGAAATCATTACGTTTTACTGTTGATCACATCCCACTGGAGGGTGCCCAAAAGATCCGACACTCCTAGCAGCTCTAGAAATGACGTCAGAACTGCACGTTGAGTGTCATCGTATTCCGTAGTATTGTAACCACGCTGTCCGCGGTAGCGTGGTTAATTGTTCACTAATGGAAGGTTTTGCCGAAATCATTACGTTTTACTGTTGATCACATCCCACTGGAGGTGTCCAAAAAAGATCCGACACTCCTAGCAGCTCTAGAAATGACGTCAGAACTGCACGTTTGAGTTCACCGTATTCCGTAGTATTGTAACCACGCGTCCGCGTTAGCGCGGTTAATTGTTCACTTAATGGAAAGTTTTGCCGAAATCATTACGTTTTACTGTTGATCACACATCCACTGGAGGTGTCCAAAAGATCCGACAGCTCCCTAGCAGCTCTAGAATCTGACGTCAGAACTGCACGTTGAGTGTCACCGTATTCCGTAGTATGGTAACCACGCGTCCGCGTAGCGTGGTTAATTGTTTCACCAATGGAAGTTTTGCCGAAATCATTACGTTTATACTGTTGATCACATCCCACTGGAGGTGTCCAAAAAGATCCGACACTCCTAGCAGCTCTAGAAATGACGTCAGAACTGCACGGTTGAGTGTCCACCGTATTCCGTAGTATTGTAACCACGCGTCCGCGGTAGCGTGGTTAATTGTTCACCAATGGAAGTTTTGCCGAAATCATTACGTTTTACTGTTGATCACATCCCACTGGAGGTGTCCAAAAAGATCCGACACTCCTAGCAGCTCTAGAAATGACGTCAGAACTGCACGTTGAGTGTCACCGTATTCCGTAGTATTGTAACCACGCGTCCGCGGTAGCGTGGTTAATTGTTCACCAATGGAAGTTTTGCCGAAATCATTACGTTTTACTGTTGATCACATCCCACTGGAGGTGTCCAAAAAGATCCGACACTCCTAGCAGCTCTAGAAATGACGTCAGAACTGCACGTTGAGTGTCACCGTATTCCGTAGTATTGTAACCACGCGTCCGCGGTAGCGTGGTTAATTGTTCACCAATGGAAGTTTTGCCGAAATCATTACGTTTTACTGTTGATCACATCCCACTGGAGGTGTCCAAAAAGATCCGACACTCCTAGCAGCTCTAGAAATGACGTCAGAACTGCACGTTGAGTGTCACCGTATTCCGTAGTATTGTAACCACGCGTCCGCGGTAGCGTGGTTAATTGTTCACAATGGAAGTTTTGCCGAAATCATTACGTTTTACTGTTGATCACATCCCACTGGAGGTGTCCAAAAAGATCCGACACTCCTAGCAGCTCTAGAAATGACGTCAGAACTGCACGTTGAGTGTCACCGTATTCCGTAGTATTGTAACCACGCGTCCGCGGTAGCGCGGTTAATTGTTCATAGATGGAAGTTTTGCCGAAATCATTACGTTTTACTGTTGATCACATCCCACTGGAGGTGCCAAAAAGATCCGAAGCTCCTAGCAGCTCTAGAAATGACGTCAGAACTGCACGTTGAGCGTCACCGTATTCCGTAGTATTGTAACCACGCGTCCGCGGTAGCGCGGTTAATTGTTCATCAGATGGAAGTTTTGCCGAAATCATTACGTTTTACTGTTG
>NW_022980504.1:0-2574 GCF_902652985.1 Pecten maximus
TTCAAGTTTAATAATATTACTGGAAGTGGAGATCGCATCAAAGCAATTGACATAACAAGAGGCCCATGGGGCCTGCATCGCTCACCTGGTTGGATTAGGCCAAATGTCAAAACAATGTTCATATTCCATTTGTTTTATTTGTAAATCTCTAACAATGCTATATATGGTTATAGTGTGGGAATCCGAACTGCTTTAAAGATTAATGAAGTCCAGACTCTCTAAGGTCTGAAAGACCTCAAGAATTGTTTATAGAACATGCATTCATCACTTTATGACTAGTAGCGATTTAAAGGAATTACCTCTATTTCACCTATTGGGCCCGCCCCTTTGGCCATTCGGGGGTCAGAGTCACCATTTATGCAAAATCTGTTCCCCTGTTTCTGACCAAATTGGGTTCAAATCCATTCATAACTTGACGACTAGTAGCGATTCAAAGGAATTACCTCTATTTCCCCCACTGGGCCCCGCCCTTTTGGCCCCTTTAGGGTCAGAGCCACCATTTATGCAAAATCTGTTCCCCTTCCCCCAAGGATATTTCTGACAAAATTTGGTTCAAATCCATTCATAACTTTATGACTAGTAGTGATTTAAAGGAATTACCTTTATTTCCCCAATTGGGCCCCGCCCCTTTTGCCCCAAGTGGGTCACAGCCACCATTTATGCAAAATCTTTTCCCCTTCCCCCAAGGATGTTTCTGACCAAGTTGGTTTCAAATCCATTCATAACTTTATGACTAGTAGCGATTTAGAGGAATTACCTCTATTTCCCATATTTGGCCCCGCCCCTTTAGCCCCTTTGGGGTCAGAGCGACCATTTATGCAAAATCTGTTCCCCTTCCCCCAAAGATATCTCTGATCAAATTGGGTTCAAATCCATTCATAACTTTATGACAAGTAGCGATTTAAAGGAATTACCTTAATTTCCCCTATTGAGCCCCGCCCCTTTGGTCCCTTTGGGGTCAGAGTCACCATTTATGCAAAATCTTTTCCCCTTCCCCCAAGGATGTTTCTGACCAAATTGGGTTCAAATCCATTCATAACTTTATGACTAGTAGTGATTTAAAGGAATTACCTCTATTACTCCTATTGGG
Source organism: Pecten maximus (assembly GCF_902652985.1). Taxonomy (NCBI): domain Eukaryota; kingdom Metazoa; phylum Mollusca; class Bivalvia; order Pectinida; family Pectinidae; genus Pecten; species Pecten maximus. The sequence continues at coordinate 1,091 of NW_022980504.1, forward strand.
CCCCGCCCCTTTGGCCCCTCGGGGGTCAGAGCCACCATTTATGCAAAATCTCTTCCCCTTCCCCCAAGGATGTTTCTGACCAAATTGGGTTGAAATCCATTCATAACTTTATGACTAGTGATTTAAAGGAATTACCTTTATTTCCCCTATTGGGCCCCGCCCCTTTTGCCCCTAGTGGGTCACAGCCACCATTTATGCAAAATCTTTTCCCCTTCCCCCAAGGATGTTTCTGACCAAGTTGGTTTCAAATCCATTCATAACTTTATGACTAGTAGCGATTTAGAGGAATTACCTCTATTTCCCATATTTGGCCCCGCCCCTTTAGCCCCTTTGGGGTCAGAGCCACCATTTATGCAAAATCTGTTCCCTTCCCCCAAAGATATGTCTGACCAAATTGGGTTCAAATCCATTCATAACTTTATGACAAGTAGCGATTTAAAGGAATTACCTTAATTTCCCCTATTGAGCCCCGTCCCTTTGGTCCCTTTTGGGTCAGAGTCACCATTTATGCAAAATCTTTTCCCCTTCCCCCAAGGATGTTTCTGACCAAATTGGGTTCAAATCCATTCATAACTTTATGACTAGTAGTGATTTAAAGGAATTACCTCTATTACTCCTATTGGGCCCCGCTCCTTTGGCCCCTCGGGGGTCAGAGCCACCATTTATGCAAAATCTCTTCCCCTTCCCCCAAGGATGTTTCTGACCAAATTGGGTTCAAATCCATTCATAACTTTATGACAAGTAGCGATTTAAAGGAATTACCTTAATTTCCCCTATTGGGCCCCGCCCCTTTGGCCCCTCGGGGGTCAGAGCCACCATTTATGCAAAATCTTTTCCCCTTCCCCCAAGGATGTTTCTGACCAAATTGGGTTCAAATCCATTCATAACTTTATGACTAGTAGAGATTTAGAGGAATTACCTCTATTTCCCATATTTGGCCCCGCCCCTTTGGCCCCTCGGGGGTCAGAATCACCATTTATGCAAAATCTTTTCCCCTTCCCCCAAGGATGTTTCTGACCAAATTGGGTTCAAATCCATTCATAACTTTATGACTAGTAGTGATTTAAAGGAATTACCTCTATTTCCCCTATTGGGCCCCGCCCCTTTGGCGCCTTGGGGATCAGAGCCACCATTTATGCAAAATCTCTTCCTCTTCCCCCAAGGATGTTTCTGACCAAATTGGTTTCAAATCCATTCATAACTTTATGACTAGTAGAGATTTAGAGGAATTACCTCTATTTCCCATATTTGGCCCCTCCCCTTTGGCCCCTCGGGGGTCAGAATCACCATTTATGCAAAATCTGTTCCCCTTCCCCCAAGGATGTTTCTGACCAAATTGGGTTCAAATCCATTCATAACTTTATGACTAGTAGCGATTTAAAGGAATTACCTCTATTTCCCCTATTGGGCCCCGCCCCTTTGGCCCCTCAGGGGTCAGAGTCACCATTTATGCAAAATCTTCCCCTTCCCCCCGGGGGGAAAAA
>NW_022980505.1:0-4935 GCF_902652985.1 Pecten maximus
TAAACTTGTTCACCACCTGAAATGTTATCTATATTCCTTCTGCTTTTCTCCATTGGTACAAACAAGGTGTACATTCTGGTACACACAATCTGTACAATCTGGTACACTCAGGTACACACCTGTCACCTCACCTGTCACCTCATCTGGGACACAGCTGTTTACAGCATCATTTGTTTGTGTGTACCATGTTTGTTTGTTTTGTTTTGTTTGTTTTCTGTTAACGTCCTATTGACAGCCAGGGTCATTTAAGGACGTACCAGGTTTTGGCGGTGGAGGAAAGCCGGAGTAGCCGGAGAAAAACCACCGGCCTACGGTCAGTACCTGGCAACTGCCCCACGTAGGTTTTGAACTCGCAACCCAGTGGTGGAGGGCTAGTGTTAAAGTGTCGGGCCACCGCGGCCCCGTGTGTACCATGTATGTGTGTTGTACATATGTGCTATATATCTCACAACTGTACCAGTATCCAAGATTTGCCAGCTCTGGTGTCAATTGACAATCATATTTTTCATGATTAAAAAAAAAAGTAAACTGTCATACAAAATAAACTACAAGACTATTTCAATTTCTGCACATTAATCAATTGTAGAATGTTTATGCTCAGACCAGTTTTCATCTGTTTGATGCTAGTTGGCTATCATCAGCATTACTACAAAAATTGTCAAGGATTTTCTGTCATGAAGTGTTGACATGGAGTATCTGTATACAATTTATGTTAATTAATGTTGTCAGTATTTGACAGTAAATTATCCAGTAATACCAGTCAATGAAGACTAACGGTAAACTTTCTCAACAAAGTTTGCTTGGTTTATTGCCCTGTGAACAGACAGGGTCTCCTTGTAGTAGTTAGTGACTACCTCGCTGAACAACAAATGGGACGCTCATTGCACTTTTCGATAAAGGTTCATATAAATTAAGCGCTGGAGTTATTACTGAATTTTAATTTAGGATTTATAGTTTAAAAGAAATAGTTAGGTATGGTCCCCCTTCTAAAAAGATGTTTTTTTAACTTGCCTTCCCAAATTTAAACATGTAACGAGAAACGCAACTTAATTGTTTTTATCTAAAGCTTCTGGAGAAGCTTAAGCAGTGGTGCTGTTCATGTTGAGAGTTGTTGATTCCTTGGATTTGAGGTTTATATACATGTACAATGTATTACAGTAATCTAAAGATTGTATTTTTACAAAGATGCTGTAAATTGTAATGCTGAGTGTCCTTTATTAAAGGTGTATATTAATGTATATATATCTAGATAATGCTTCTCCGAAAAAGTGTGGATAAAGTAGATTTTTTAATCAGTTTTGATTGTATGTTTCTGAATTGTTAGCTGAACTATATGTGATCAGTATTCAAATAATTAAGCTTTGTATATATGTATAGATAATTTGCAGAATGAAAACAGAAAGCCATATCTATCTTGCCAATAAGCCTGTACCTGGTATATATTTAAGCCAACAAAAATATATATCTACTACAGTTTGGTAGAAACACCCAACAATTAATACTTCTTCAATGCCTGGTATTAAACAAGGCCTGAACTACCTATGTATTGGGCCCCCTGGTTTGTTTGTTTTGCTTGGTTTATCGCCCATGAACTGCCAGGGTCATTTCGAGGCAGGGTATCCTTGTAGTAGTTGGTGACTACCCTCACTGAACAGCATAAGTGAGGCCTATTGCATGCCATCCCATAAGGGTAAAGTGCCTTGCTTATGGACACAACCACGACAGCACAGGCAGGTAAGCTTCCTGAGAAACACAAACCAAACTCTGGTAGTATAGAAAGTGTCGACCATGTACCTCAGACCGACTGAGCTATCGTAGCACCCTGGGCCTATTGGAGGATAAATTTGGTACCATAAACTTTTTGTATATTTTGTGTGTATATTACTATATATGTATATTATGATCAGATGAATTACATGATCTGCAATATCGCTTTCAGGGGTGTACAATTTTTCATTTACAATGCCACTAGCATCATTCTTAAACAAGAAATATCTTTAAAAAAGATAAACGGCATAGTTTTGATTCTGGTGGTTATAATGTAGAACTGCTGGTGAAATAAATCAACGAACTAATGCGTTTCAGCACAGATAACAAAATTATATCAGTTTGAATCATTTTGGTGATAACAAGACTGCATTTAAATCAGAAATATAATTGTATTAATGTTTCATTTGAAAAGATACATCCACTTATTCAGCTGGCAATTCATCTTAACTTTGTTTCGTTTTTAACCGCATATCTGCATTTTGCATTTACCGCTACTTTGACCAATCACATACTTCATCTTGACCAGTAACGCCACCTGTCGCGTCATATCCGGGACAGAAAGAATATTATACGGCTATGCCGAAAAAATGCTGTAAATCATGCTCATATCTGTAGCTCAAATTTTGTGCCCAAAGAAAACAGCCATTCTTTTGAACTTAGGTTTGTGGATAAATATTATGAAAAAAGAAATCTAAAAAGATTCATTTCGAATTTCAGCAGTTTATAAATTTGTGGAGATATGAGTTTATTGATTACCTGGTAAATATTCATAGCAAATCAATGAAAATTAAATGCCCACAAAAAATATAATTTCACAGTATAGATAATGTAGGCATAGTTCTGACAAAACATCTGATCCAGCTGTCTGGCTTATGAAAGTGCATGCCCTTGTGTATATATGAAAGCATTATTTTATTTACCTGCCTATTTGTCATATTTCAGTGAAGATTCTGTAAATTACTTGTATCAAAATTCTAATTGTTCCGTGTTGTGTAAAGCTTTGCTTTCTGGATTATTTACCAGTTACATAGCTGTCCTGATGAATAATTTATGGTTGCAATTTATTTCTAGTATTTAATGAATATTGATCAGGTATGGAACAGTCTTAATTTACTCAACACATAATGGTAGTATTGTTTCCAGACTCAAAATTTTGGACTCAGAGTTATCATATTTTCATGAATGTTTTTATTATCAACAAAGCATCGTCACATGAAAAGAAAATGATTAAAATATACATGTACAATATACAGAGTGATGTTATTTATTAATTATTTTTTCTAAGGGAATGATGATCAGATTTAGATTGATTGTCTATGATATAAACAGTGATATTAATAATATGCTTACTTTCAAGATGTGATGTAAATGCAACAGAATTTATATTTATGGCTGGGTCAAGTTTAAATATAATTATAAAATGACTTGTCGCTATAAATATCTCAAAAAGTTGGTGTTATGTTATTGTGACATAAAATAATACCATGGCAGAGATATGTCACCTTCATACTGTTTACTTATCATTTTTACCTTGTATGTACATGATCTGAAACTAAGACCTGATTAAGCGTTACTGAGAACAGCTCTGTTTCACTGAATATGTTATAGTTTACAGGGATATATTAGTCGAGTGAAGATGAATTATCTTGTATTCCAATTTCCAAATCCCAGAATGTAAGTGAATATCACCAAAAATGAATATTGTTTGTTTGCTGGATGGATCACCCTGTGAACAGCCAGGGCCATTTTGAGGCTGGGTCTCCTTGTAGTAGTAGGTGACTACCTCCCTGAACAACATAAAGGATGTGCGTCGCAGGTCATCTGGATCAATAAGGGTAAAGGGTCTTACCAAAGGACACAATGTTTCTATGTTAGACGAGAAACACGAACCGACACGGGTAGGGAATGTCAAACCATGCAACTCCCAAAAACGTATACTCCCCGAATTAACCACACATAATTTACTATACAGTATAGACTATTGTAGTTCAGATTTGGTGAAGTATTTTGATATGCAGAATCATGATGTTGCATTTTGGGTGTAAATATAATATTCTTATTCTTAGAATGACTGGATGGAATTTTTAGCTTGTCTCTTCGAAGAAGAGTGAGAGCTTATGTTGTCACTCTGGCTTCGGCGTCAGCGTTGGTTTTTCAAATGTTAAAAAGTTTTTAATGCAAGTGTTGAAAGGCATAGTGATTTTGGTTAATTATGGTCCCTGTGAGGGTTAAACTAAAAGATTTTTTTTGGGAAAAACTAGATTTTTGAAATGTTTTGGACTTTCTGCGATAAGTTTTTGGTGCAAGTGTTGAAAGGTATTAATACATCACTTTATAAATTGTAACTAGGGTGCTGATATTTGGTAGTAGAGCCCCTCTGGAGTGAAACTATCCCCTGCCAGAGTTAAACTAAAAGATATTTTTGGGAAAAATAACAGATTTTTCAAATATCACTTTATAATTGTACTAGGGTGCTGATACCGTGTTTAAGTCCCTATGGAGTAAGACCATCCCTTCCTGGAGTAAAACTATAAAAAAAAAAATGGATTTTTTCTTTTTAAATCTGTGTTGTTGTTTTTTTTTAAATCTTTGGACTCTGTGTTAAGTTTATGTTGCAAGTGTTGAAAGGCATAGTAATACATAGGTATTAGGTTCCCTGTGAGGGTTAAACTATCGCTTGCCGGAGTTAAACTGAGAGATTTTTTTGGAGGAAAACAGATTTTTTATTTGTGCAAGTGTTGAAGCTATTAACACATCACTTTATGATTGTACTAGGGTGCTGATATTTGGTAAAGAGTCCCTCTGGAGTTACACTATCCCTTTTTGGAATGAAACTGAAAAAAAAACAATGTGAAAATGCTCACATTAGACAATTTATACCGGTCCACATTTTTCAAGGGAGACAACTCTCATTAGGATAATATTTGATAAAAAATTGAAGAAATAGGTACCGGTCCAAACAATAACATTTGTAAACATATAAATATTATTAATGCAATTTGCGAAACCATACCAATTATATATTTTAATTATTTATTGACAACATATGCGAGACGAGCTATGCTGTTCTCAACAGCTCTTGTTCTAAATGTTATTTTCCAGATAAGAAGTAATATCCAAAACTTAAAATAATCTAGACAAGTGAACCATCAAAGAGAGTCCCTA
>NW_022980506.1:0-6568 GCF_902652985.1 Pecten maximus
GTGTGATATATCTACTTTGTATGTTTGTATTCTCTGTAGGACTGTTTTAGCCTGGGCCAGGTGTGATATATCTACTTTGTATGTTTGTATTCCCTGTAGAACTGTTTTAGCCTTTGCCAGGTGTGATATATCTACTTTGTATGTTTGTATTCCCTGTAGGACTGTTTTAGTCTGGGCCAGGTGTGATATATCTACTTTGTATGTTTGTTATCCCTGTAGGACTGTTTTAGCCTGGGCCAGGTGTGATATATCTACTTTGTATGTTTGTATTCCCTGTAGGACTGCATAGTCTGGGCCAGGTGTGATATATCTACTTTGTATGTTTGTATTCCCTGTAGGACTGTTTTAGTCTGGGCCAGGTGTGATACATCTACTTTGTATGTTTGTATTCCCTGTAGGACTGTTTTAGTCTGGGCCAGGTGTGATATATCTACTTTGTATGTTTGTATTCCCTGTAAGACTGTTTTAGTCTGGGCCAGGTGTGATATATCTACTTTGTATGTTTGTATTCCCTGTAGGACTGTTTTAGCCTGGGCCAGGTGTGATATATCTACTTTGTATGTTTGTATTCCCTGTAGGACTGCATAGTCTGGGCCAGGTGTGATATATCTACTTTGTATGTTTGTATTCCCTGTAGGACTGTTTTAGTCTGGGCCAGGTGTGATATATCTACTTTGTATGTTTGTATTCCCTGTAGGACTGTTTTAGCCTCGCCCAGGTGTGATATATCTACTTTGTATGTTTGTATTCCCTGTAGAACTGTTTTAGTCTGGGCCAGGTGTGATATATCTACTTTGTATGTTTGTATTCCCTGTAGGACTGTTATAGCTCTGCCCAGGTCCAACAGATCTTACATGAAGGTTAGAGATGCCTCCGGAAGGTGCTAATGTGCATCACATAATTGTCTTATAATGCAAAGCATTACAAGTTACTTAAATCAGGAGAAATTATTACGTAACAAGTAGAAATGATTTTAGCAGTAAAACAAGAGATCCCAGAGGGATCTTGGCGCCCACCATTGAATGATCTTCATAGGTTCCATGTCAGATTGATCTTTTCTCTACTTTTCCCTTCATTTTACTAATCTGTGCAAATTGAGACATCCCTCCAGTACTTTTCAAACAAGGGAATCCTAGCTATATAAGAAATTTGAGATTTAACGATAATGGCTGTTTGTTTGCCAGGTTGTTTTCAGGACAGACTGGTCCAAAAATGCAATACAAGGGACCAAGGGGAACCTACTTATGAAATTTGAGAAAGATCCATTCAGTACTTTGAGAAATAGAGATAACAAACTTCAATTGTCAAAATCCAAGATGGCGGTCTGTCGGCCATATTGTTTTCCAATTGATCTCAAAATGCAATAAGCATAACAAGGCACCAAGGGGAACCTCCATATGAAATTTGAGAAAGATCCCTTTAGTACTTTCTCAGAAATAGCGATAACAAATTTCAATTGTCAAAATCCAAGATGGCTGCCTGTCGGCCATGTTATTTTCAGATTGGTCTCAAAACGCAATATGCATAACTAGGCACCAAGGGAAACTTACATATGAAATTTGAGAAAGATCCCTTAAATACTTTCTCAGAAATAGTGATAACAAATTTCAATTGTCAAAATCCAAGATGGCTGCCTGTCGGCCATGTTATTTTCAGATTGGTCTCAAAATGCAATATGCATAACTAGGCACCAAGGGAAACTTACATATGAAATTTGAGAAAGATCCCTTAAAACCTTTCTCAGAAATAGTGATAACAAACTTCAATTGTCAAAATCCAAGATGGCTGCCTGTCGGCCATGTTGTTTTCCGATTGGTCTCAAAACGCAATATGCATAACTAGGCACAAAGGGAAACTTACATATGAAATTTGAGAAAGATCCCTTAAATCCTTTCTCAGAAATAGTGATAACAAACTTCAATTGTCAAAATCCAAGATGGCTGCCTGTCGGCCATGTTGTTTTCAGATTGGTCTCAAAACGCAATATGCATAACTAGGCACCAAGGGAAACCTACTTATGAAATTTCAGAAAGATCCATTCAGTACATTCTCAGGAATAGCGATAACAAACTTCAATTGTCAAAATCCAAGATGGCTGCCTGTCGGCCATGTTGTTTTCGGATTGGTCTCAAAACGCAATATGCATAACTAAGCACCAAGGGAAACCTACATCTGAAATTTCAGAAAGATCCATTCAGTACTTTCTCAGAAATAGTGATAACAAACTTCAATTGTCAAAATCCAAGATGGCTGCCTGTCGGCCATGTTGTTTTCCGATTGGTCTCAAATCGCAATATGCATAACTAGGCACCAAGGGAAACCTACATATGAAATTTGAGAAAGATCCCTTCAGTACTTTCTCAGAAATAGCGATAACAAACTTCAATTGTCAAAATCCAAGATGGCTGCCTGTCGGCCATGTTGTTTTCCGATTGGTCTCAAAACGCAATATGCATAACTAGGCACCAAGGGGAACCTTCATATGAAATTTGAGAACGATCCCTTCAGTACTTTCTCAGAAATAGCGATAACAAACTTTAATTGTCAAAATCCAAGATGGCTGCCTGTCGGCCATGTTGTTTTCCGATTGGTCTCAAAACGCAATATGCATAACTAGGCACCAAGGGGAACCTACATATGAAATTTGAGAAAGATCCCTTCAGTACTTTCTGAGAAATAGCGATAACAAGAATTGTTTACGGACGGAGGGACGGACGGACGGACGGAGGGACGGACGGACGGACGGAGGGACGGACGGACGGACGGACGGACGACGGACCACGGACGCAGGGCGATTTGAATAGCCCACCATCTGATGATGGTGGGCTAATAAAATACCAATTGGATTTGGTATTTTGAAACACCATTCTATCAACATATATTAATGTATGGATTAACACAAAATAAAGCTATACATTGTTAATATAATTTAAACATTAAATACATAACAAACAAACAAACAAACATACTTTTGATATGTTCAGTTTTTGACATTGTTATAAGTAAGCAAGCATTATATAGCCTATCAATAGCATACGTAACCCTGGTAGTAAGCATAACTAGAAACCTTAACAAAATATATAAACAACATTGTGTAATCCTGTTATCTATCACACCTTTGTTTGTGACTATGTACAGCATGTGATTAAAATAGTTGTTTCAATTCTCACATCAAACTCTACACACAACAGTTACCCTCCTATGTTCTCATTTGATGATGAATACTCCAGTCATTGGTTTTGGGTAATGTGAGAGTTAAACATATACTCATAATGAGGAACAATTCAACATGACAATGTGGTGCATGGTAATAAAGGGCCATAACTGTATATATTAGAGAATACAACCCAGTATCAACATATATATATATATTAAACATAGATTAATCACTAGATATTAAGTAACAGAGTAAACGAGATACAAAATGATGTGATATTATGGATAGACTGCATCTTTATAAGGAACCATTTAAATCACAGAATACAAACATAAGTTGTTGTTTTTTTCCAGACATCTAGCCTTGAGCTAATCTAAGGATCTGAAGATAATGAAAAAACTTGTTTGGAACTTTGTCTTAATTGAAATATTCCTGTCATAGTGTTTTTCTTTCATTTGTTAAGCTGTGCAATAAGCGACACTATTAACTGGTATTTTCTATTATAGAAGATAGAATAAGCTACATAGATTATTTTGAAGAACAAATATAACATTTTTTTTCTGTCAAGAACAATGTGATTTTCACTTGAGTATTCAAATGAAGAAAAAATGCCATGATTTCCTGTTGAATTCCAGACATTTAATTTGACACTTGTGAAAGACATTTAGCAAGTCTGACACGTACCATGCCATCATTTAATGACAACAAAGTGAACCAGAAAATATACTGAGGTACATTTAAAACAATTTGTTAAGTACAACTGTTTATTTTCCATTCTCTCCTCAATAGGACCTTTTTAACATAATCAGACATGGTGCTCTGTAGTGATGAGATTTTATCAACATGTAACTTCTGGAACAATAAAAATTAGAGACATAGTTAACCATAAATAATGTTGTTATAACTGAAAAGGATAGATAATGATGTATTTCACTTAACCTATACTTAGGTATACCATTCCATCTACACCTTTTTGTATATACAATTTAAACACACAATTTACAAGAGAAATAAATTGTGGTCCTAATGATAATCCTCCCTAGCTACACAGTGTCATCCTTGTCTAACGCTAGGGGCTCTGCCTCAGGAATTGTCCTTGTCGTAGACTTGTTAAATTTACCAGCAGCACGGTAAACAGATAATGTTCCCATAAAGGACAGGCCTATCATAAAATAGAACATCCCGGACCAACCATACCACGTTGAAATCACACCAATGATTGGCCCTTCCATGAAAGTTCCAACACTTCCAAAACCTACAAGATAAGTTCAATGATTAGTGATTTTGCCTCAGACTTGTCAATAACAACAGCTGGAACATCAAGTACATTAAACCACTTACTAATTGATGGATTCTCCATTTACATGGTTTATATCAGCAGATTTGTTCAATTATTCTCTTTTAATATCACTAATTTAGAGTTACAAACAAAACTGCCATAGTTAACATTGTATCACTTTATAATTGTATATAATTTTGTACAAGTGTAGTTTTCTTACCATTAACGAGACCTATTGTGGCAGCAGCAGCATTCCTCCCATCCATCTCACCCAGCTGGGCAGGTATAGCTCCCCCTGGTGGACAGAAGTGTAAACATTATGGTGATATATAAGTAGCTCCCCCTGGTGGCAGAAGTGTAAACAGTATAGTGATATATAGGTAGCTCCCCCTGGTGGACAGAAGTGTAAACATTATGATGATATATAAGTAGGTACCCCTGGTGGACAGAAGTGTAAACATAATGGAGATATATAAGTAGCTCCCCCTGGTGGACAGAAGTGTAAACATTATGATGATATATAAGTAGCTCCCCTGGTGGACAGAAGTGTAAACATTATGGTGATATATAAGTATCTCCCCCTGGTGGACAGAAGTGTAAACATTAAACAGCATATTGTAATGTACTTTTTAGCCAGATGTTCACGCATGTGTGACTTTTTCTGGTTTTCACTCAAAATAAGGAAATAAACTTCATATGAATTAAGATTTTCTGATCTAGAGATAGCTACAATATATAGATACATTGACTTCTGCATTGATAATACAGGATAAAATAATGGATTCTAATGTAACTGTGGTGGGGATGAGGTGCTGGTATATCTCCCTCCAGTGGACATAAGAGTAAACAGTACGGTGATATATAAGTAACTCCCTGTAACTGTGGTGGGGATGAGGTGCTGGTATATCTCCCTCCAGTGGACATAAGAGTAAACAGTACGGTGATATATAAGTAACTCCCTGTAACTGTGGTGGGGATGAGGTGCTGGTATATCTCCCTCCAGTGGACATAAGAGTAAACAGTACGGTGATATATAAGTAACTCCCTGTAACTGTGGTGGGGATGAGGTGCTGGTATATCTCCCTCCAGTGGACATAAGAGTAAACAGTACGGTGATATATAAGTAACTCCCTGTAACTGTGGTGGGGATGAGGTGCTGGTATATCTCCCTCCAGTGGACATAAGAGTAAACAGTACAGTGATATATAAGTAACTCCCTGTAACTGTGGTGGGGATGAGGTGCTGGTATATCTCCCTCCAGTGGACATAAGAGTAAACAGTACGGTGATATATAAGTAACTCCCTGTAACTGTGGTAGGGATGAGGTGCTGGTATATCTCCCTCCAGTGGACATAAGAGTAAACAGTACGGTGATATATAGGTAACTCCCTGTAACTGTGGTAGGGATGAGGTGCTGGTATATCTCCCTCCAGTGGACATACAAGTAAACAGTACGGTGATATATAAGTAACTCCCTGTAACTGTGGTGGGGATGAGGTGCTGGTATATCTCCCTCCAGTGGACATAAGAGTAAACAGTACGGTTATATATAAGTAACTCCCTGTAACTGTGGTGGGGATGAGGTGCTGGTATATCTCCCTCCAGTGGACATAAGAGTAAACAGTACGGTTATATATAAGTAACTCCCTGTAACTGTGGTGGGGATGAGGTGCTGGTATATCTCCCTCCAGTGGACATAAGAGTAAACAGTACGGTGATATATAAGTAACTCCCTGTAACTGTGGTGGGGATGAGGTGCTGGTATATCTCCCTCCAGTGGACATAAGAGTAAACAGTACGGTGATATATAAGTAACTCCCTGTAACTGTGGTGGGGATGAGGTGCTGGTATATCTCCCTCCAGTGGACATAAGAGTAAACAGTATGGTTATATATAAGTAACTCCCTGTAACTGTGGTGGGGATGAGGTGCTGGTATATCTCCCTCCAGTGGACATAAGAGTAAACAGTACGGTTATATATAAAGTTTTTTTTTTTAACTCCCTTCTTGGGGGGGATGGTGGTAAGGGTGCTGAAAGTAATTGCTTTTGTGCGGTAATCTCCCTCCCGTGGGAAAAATAAGAAACCCGTAAAACACCCCCGTACCGGGTGGATATATAAGTAACTCCCCTGT
>NW_022980507.1:0-1008 GCF_902652985.1 Pecten maximus
ACAGACCGAATCATTCCAATTGTAGTAGGTCATGAATCATGATAACGAAAGGCTAAATACGGAAACTGTATATCCCGATGTTTATACAAGTCTTTTTTTAATAAATACCTTACTTTTAATGTTGTTGTGTCTTGCATTTCTGAAAATTCGGAACGAATGATACTCTCATAACTTGTGACGTTGCTTTATTTTTTTTGTTGTGGCTTCTGAAAATAAATGCTAGCATTCCAAAGCTCTCTAGGCCGAAAGTAACTGGCGGCCATTGTTTAACTTTAACCTACAACACTTTGAGCTGTATTCCCACACTGACCGAATCACTTTAAATTGAAGTATACAGTCTCATGAATACAATTTGGTTTACCAACGACATATAGGCAAATGCAACACAGAAAGTAAATATAATTCTGTAGCATTATCCCCCATGTAAAATATTAAGTTAACGTTGTAAGTCGGGTTTAATTAATGGTGTATATCATTTGTTGGAATGGCATTGGTTATTATATATAATATGGGTATCTTCTATGAACAGACCAGCCATGTATTGTCAAGCTCAGATCGTTCAACTGACCAGCACTGGTATCACTATTGTTCTGGTAATGGTCAGTATAAAGAAGAGGCAAGACCAATTTCCATTTATATGCTGAAGACCTTGATTCCTTAATTGGTGGTCTCTTGCCAAGGTTCAATACGCCGTGTAATAAAACGATATCAATCGTGGGATGCATATAGTTACAATGCATGTATGTATAGTAAGAATTGTTACCGATAGCTGATACAATCATGTATACATATGTAGTTACAAATATAAAGTGCATACAATAATGTCCCCATGGTTACAATTGGCTTATATTGACGATCATGTACAGATAGTAATGAAAATCGCATAGATTTCGCGAATATCTGATTTCGCGAACCTATCTCTTCAGACATATTCGCCAATACATTATTTCGCAAACACTTGTGTAAATTTGGGAATGATGAGCTATAAGAATCATGGACTCCACACTT
>NW_022980508.1:0-4137 GCF_902652985.1 Pecten maximus
GTATCGCCTACAACAACCAATCCCGTGCACATGGCAAACAAGATATTATCATTTGCATTTGATTTATTGGTCGTTTTCGTCAAAGGAAAATAGAATATGGAAATCGATGACAATGTTAACGCTATGACCAGTCACCCTGACCACAAATGCCACCTAGTATCTACCTTTCTCGCAAACATGTACTGTACGCAGTACAGTAACCTATAGTATGATACAATGTATCGTCTCGTATGCCGTTATTGATATATTTCTTTCTCTAAATTATAGAAATATTCATCTAGTTGATAATGATGTAACATTCTAGAATATATATAATACACATTTAAGTAAATCGCGGACATATTTGCAGACCGATGCTATAATGTCAGCCGTTTTGGAATGAACACGGAAGAGCAAAACTTTCTAAACATCCGGAGACGAATGCGCCTGCGCAATATTTGTTTACATAAATATATTGACCTGGAGTTATTCGTGAAGTTCAGGTTCATTTAGTCTTCACATTTCGCTAGCGTTATGCATTTCTCAAATCGTATGCATCTTGAAAACATCTACTGAATACATTTCAACATTTTCGGTAAAACTACTACATAAAACGAAGGTGTTTTTGTAAGTAAATTATTTGAAGCGTAAGGCAATGGGGGCAGCCATATTTCATTGAAACAGACAGTAGATGGCGTATTGGTGAATGTGGCTACCAAATATGGTCATATTTCTCAGTCCAGTTCTTGATGGCAATAACCGAACATTAATGTTCGTTTAAAAAAGCACAATGGCATTAGTAGAAAAAAAGTACATCCATATTTTCACAATCTTTCAAAAAAATTCTAAGTCAGATTTTAGCACAAAAAAAGTACTCTGAAAAATTTCAGAGTCCAAATAAAGTACAGAAAAAGTACCCTGAAAAATTAAAAGTACTCTGAAAAATTTCAGAGTCCAAAAAAAGTACAGAAAAAGTACCCTGAAAAGTTTCTAAGTCCAGAAAAGTACAAAAAAAAAGTACTCTGAGAAATTTCAGAGTCCAAATTTAGTACAGAAAAAGTACTCTGAAAAATTTCTAAGTCCAGAAAAGTACAAAAAAAGTATACTTTTTTGGTACTTTTTCAAAAAAGTAGGAAAAAGTGTATACTTAAGTAGCATAAAAGTATACTTTAGTGTGCTTTATTTCGGTATGGGTGGTTGATGAGAAATAGACGTTAAAAGATTGTAACATATTTGACACCTGTGACCTTGAATGAAGGTTAGGGTCATTCATTTGAACAATCTTGATAGCTTTTCAACCAAACATGCTACATACCCAATATCAGACGGACAATTAATGGACAATGGGCGACGACAGATGACGAAAAAAAATGCCATTATAATAGGTCCATTAAGACTACTTAATTAAACATGTCACAATATCCAAAGGCAATCAAAGGGCCAAAGGCCATGAGAAACGTCAGGATCTGAGGTCATAAAATAAAAAAATTAAAATTGAATTTATAGTTAGACAGCTACATTTGTATTCGATGAAATGTCTTAATCTGGTTATTCCTATTATATATATATATTAAAGAAAACATGTATGATTAACATATTTATCTGCTGAAAATTTTCCAATAGCTGAGTATAGTTCTTTCTCTGACCTAATTATTTAATGTTTGTGGAAGATTATTGATATACATGTACTTCTGAATCAGTAAAGCTGCTTGTAAACTTGAAAAAAAAAAAAAAAAATCAACTGAAGGACGGTTTATTAACAGTTACATGTACTGTACAACCAGAGATATAATCCAAGATGTACACACCCTAAGTTTTTTTATCTATATCATAAGATGTTAATTAGGCCTAGCAAACACCTATTGTATTACCCCTAGTAACATCGAAAATGCATATTTCACCTCCGATATAAAACTACGATCACGCTGTCCGACGAGACATATATAGGCCTACAGTTTTGACAAACAAAATGCTAGTACTGTGGTACATCAGTCACGGATCATAATCGTTAGATTCTTTTCAAATAAACAAATAATAGTCTAATTCAACAAAATCCTCATGAAAAACGACATTGTAGTTTGTTACAACTTGCCATCAATTCCTGTTGACATTTCTTGCGTATTCTAGCGACATACAAATAAATATGAAACTACGACCGGTTGCTGGTTTAATTACATTAGACATAACCGCCATTTTGGCTGATGATCACGTGATTAGTCACGTGACAGCTGAAGTTATCCCTGTTTCGCTGCAGAACTATTTATAGATTTGCAAACATTTGACTACGTAAACACGGTTGGCTTTATGCTTATATGAAATGTTCATGCATATGAACTCAGGATGAACATATGAGTCTAAGACATGTGGATAGTTTCTCTGTGGACGCATGTAAATTTCCACGACGATCAAACTGAATTTTTTTACTTTCGTTTTCAAGGCAGGATTGAGACAGAACTACGTAAGGGTTTTTTTTTCAATCTTTTTTTTTTTTTAAATGAAACTCAACAAGAGGCCCAGGGGCCTTAACAGTCATCTGACTCTCAATTAAACCCATTATTTTATTGTAGTATGTATTCTCTGTATCAAGTACAAATAGTGGCACTGTTGGCCATGGTGGCCATCTTGGATTTCTGACCGACCCAATAAATAACAAAAACACTTGGTCTTGACCATCTAAGGATAATTTCTGGTAAGTTAGAGCTGAATCCCACTGGTGGAATTTGAGAAGTTTGAAATAGGCATTGTTCAGGAAAACCATGATTGCATAATCATGTTACAAAATGGCTGCCATGGCTGCCAAGTCAATGATTTTACGAGGCAGAAAAATAACAACACTTTGTTGGCCCTCCTTCCTTAACATCCTCACCAATTTTGAGCTCAATGGCACCACTGGAACTGGAGAAGAAGCTTAAAATGTGTTTTTTTAAGATGGCGGCCATCGCGGCCGTCTTTGATTTTAGACAAATCCAAAAAATAACAACACTTGGTCAGGATCCTCTCAGGAACATTTCTGAAAAGTTTCAGTTCAATAGCACTGGTGGAACTCGAGAAGACGTTTAAAATGTGTTTTTGGGTCGGCCCGAAAAATAACAACACTCGGTGGGGATCATCTCAGGATCATTTCTAGCAAGTTTCAGCCCAACAGCACTGGTGGAACTTGAAAAAAAGTTTTAAATGTTTTTTTCAAGATGGCGGCTATGGCGGCCATCTTGGATTTCGGACTGATAAAAGAAATAACAATACTTGGTCGAGATCATCTCAGGATCATTTCAGGCAAGTTTCAGCTCAATAACACTGGTGGAACTTAACAATTTAAAATGTGTTTTTCCAGATGGCGGCTATGGCAGCCATTTTTGACTTCGGATTGACCCCCAAAATAACAACACTTGGTCGGGATCATATCAGGATCATTTAAGGCAAGTTTCAGCTCAATAGCAATGGTGGAACATGAGAAGAAGTTTAAAATGTGTTTTCAAAATGGCGGCTATGGCGACCATCTTGAATTTCAGATCGACCTGAAAAATAACAACACTTGGTCGGGACTATCTCAGGAAGGTTCAGCTTAATCCCACAGATGGAACTTGAGAAGAAGATTGAAATGTGAAAAATTTATGGACAGCGGACGACGACGGACGAAGCACAATGGCTATAGGTCATCCTGACCCTTCGGGTCAGATGACCTAAAACGTACCTGCATACTAGCTATACGCGGATATTTACGGTAATTATATAAAGTAGTACTTTTTATCACCCAGAGTTGTTGTTATAAGATTCCACAGACAATTTGTTTAATTAATTCATTAAACACTTATAATAGGATGTAATAAACGGTAGGTTTGTAGTGTCGATACCTTAGTATTGCAAACGGAAATTTGATGTTGAAACAAGAGGCCCATGGGGCCTGTATCGCTCACCTGGTTGGATTAGACCAAATGTTAAAATAATGTTCAATTCGTTTTATTTGTAAATCTCAACAATGCTATATATGGTTATAGTGAGTGATCCAAACTGCTTTAAAGAAATAATGAAGTGCAGACTCTCTAAGGGTCTGAAATACCTCAAGAATTGAGAGTTTTTAGGACATGCATTCATCACTTTATGACTAGTAGAGATTTAGATGAATTACATTTATTTCCCCTATGGGGCCCCGCCCCGCCC
>NW_022980509.1:0-1216 GCF_902652985.1 Pecten maximus
GTGACGTCCAAAATAAAACTTTCCTTTCTTATTTTTCATCATGTGTTTACAGCCCTGTAGTTTTCTCTGTAAGTCCATCTGATTGCGCGTCCCTCGGACTATGTTATGTTCTTGATGTTCCATTCATTTGTAAAGTCTTTGAATTCTCTTCCATTAAAGCATGGCCCATTGTCACTGGTCAGTATTCTCGGTATCCCGTGGAGCAAGGGGCCGTGGTGGCCGAGTGGTTAAGGTGTACCGACACTTTATCACTAGCCCTCCACCTCTGGGTTGCGAGTTCGAAACCTACGTGGGGCAGTTGCCAGGTACTGACCGTAGGCCGGTGGTTTTTCCCCGGGTACTCCGCTTTCCTCCACCTCCAAAACCTGGCACGTCCTTAAATGACCCTGGCTGTTAATAGGACGTTAAACAAAAAGAAACAAACAATCCCGTGGAGCGAAAATATGCTTTATAAAGCATTGATGACAGATGTAGCAGTCTAGTTAGGCAGTGGCAACACTTCTGGCTAGTAATCTCGGACACGTTTCCATCAAACGACAGCGTCTTCGGTGTAGGTTACTTATGTTCCATCTCCTGACACCATCTAACAGACAAACCAAAACACCGGAACCATAATACTAACTGTGTATAGCATTACAGAGACCATTTTTTTAAAGATTGCGTTTGCATGCTATTAATGGTGTTAGCAAATACATTTGTTTGTTCGTCATCCTGGACACGGCAGCCGTTGTGTACTTATCAACGTGAAAACAAAAACATGTTCGCTCATCATGAAACATGAAAGAATCGCATTCGTTGCTTACACGACACCATTGCATATATTTGCATTTTCACTTCTACTTCGCGTCAATGACAGTTGTTAAACTCGGACCGCTCTTCTTGCCGGCGTGTGAATACATTCACTGTTGACAATGGCGATTTAGTTTTGTAGCGACTCAGATTTTAATGAATTGTAAAGCAATGTTATAATGTACGTGTATCAGCATAGTTGAACAATTGATTTAATGCAGACAGTAGATCTCACAGACAGTTTATAAAACACATGATCTGACGGACAGTTTATAAAACACATGATCCCACAGACAGTTTATAAAACACATGATCTGACAGACAGTTTATAAAACACATGATCTGACAGACAGTTTATAAAACACATGATCTGACAGACAGTTTATAAAACACATGATCTGACAGACAGTTTATAAAACACATGATC
>NW_022980510.1:0-1498 GCF_902652985.1 Pecten maximus
ACCGCTCTGTTTACCGGAGCAGTAAACAATGTCGTCCGTTGTCATTTATGACGTCACAATTATTGCAATATGTGTTGTTACATATGTATTATACACTATGTATTGTGGATCGAAAGGTACTTTCAGTCGTAGTTGTACTGTGTTGAATATATGGTATACGTGTTCAATTCAATGTATATATATATATTGCTGTCCAGGTATTCATATCATCCAATAAACGACTTGTCACTATGATCATGTCATGGTATCGACCGACCATCACTGCGCCACTGAAACGTTCTTTTTAATTAAGAACGAGTATATTGCGCGGTATATGCTTCGGATATTTTTGCCTAGGGGATTAAGTACCGTAGACCAGGAGTTCGAGTCCCGGTCAGTGCATTAGTCATACAATTGTCTTCCTTTGTCATTTTTGTTACTATGTTATGTAGATTTGATAATAGATACCGTTAAACCCACGTGGCCTGTTAGCACTGAAGTCTGGTTCTAATCTGTTACATTGAAAACATGTCAAATGGTCGAACAAATGAATGTGACTATAACGAGATTGTGACGACCATTAGATGTTCATTTAGAGTATTTTCTTACGCTGACATTTCCCTTTCCAATTTAAGCATGCTTGGTCGTGGTCGCTTCCAAATGGACATTATTTCGAGCTTCCCTCACAATTTCCCTGAAAGATGTTCAAGGATATCATATATTATTTGAAATTCAATATTTAGGGCCTCATGCACCTTTAGTTTCTAACAGTATTGACGAGATTTCTCGGTATCCTTCGTCATTGTCGAATAGTAATAAGGATTCCTGGACCATAGAGAGGTTTGTCACTGGGGATTTGTTGACGGAATAGAATGTTACAAATAGTATGAAGTTGCTTGAATCAGATATCAGCCAGGGAGAAAAAAAATGAAAATTAACATGATGCTGGATGCACTGCTGAAGAGAATCGACATTGTGGTCATGCATTGCAGATCAGTTGAAAAAAATAACATCATGTGTAATGTCATTAGCACATTGACATGTGAAGAGTTCCAGTCCCGAGCAATAAATATCTACAGTATTATCGCAGATACGTGTAAACCGAACAATGTCATTAGAATGTGACGCCTAATGATTCCTTGCTCTCAAAGTGTTCAAAACATGGGTGTCATACACGTGTGTTCCTTATCGGGTCGTACCAGTTATACCGGTTCTCAGGTCTGTTGTTCTCATAATGGAACGCAATGTATAGTCGAATTCAGTACTGAACACACCACACTAAACGAAACTGTCGGCATAGACGGCATGTCCGCTAAATAATGCGTAATTCCGATTTACTAGTTTTACTTCTCTTAGATCACTTCAACACTAACCGTGATGACAATGGTGAAAAGAGCATATCAAAAGTTATAATGGCTAACTTTGTAGAGAAGTGTGTGTAAATTCACAGACATTGAGATTATCAATTGATAGCTGAAACCTGTATGTAATGGAGATGATTTCCTTTCCATTTTGCGGG
>NW_022980511.1:0-1555 GCF_902652985.1 Pecten maximus
TACAATGCCAAGTATATTATTATGTTATATATATATATATTTATTATGATATACATTTTTTCTTTTAATGATATATATTTTTTATTATTATGATATATATGTGTTATTATATAGATATATTTTATTATGATATACATTTTTTTCTTTTGATATGGTATATATAATTTTTTATTATGATATATGTATATGTTATGCTATAGATATCTTTTATTGTGATATTTTTTTTATTAAGATTTATTTTTTTCATTATGATACATATATGTTTAGCATTCAGTACACGATTTAAATATTCCGGAAATAAACAACATTGATATCATCAGTTTCGTCATTTGAACTAATGTGTCGCTCGTTATACATTTCAGGAGAAGTTGGTGATTGGAAAACATGGTTCACTGTTGCACAGAATGAAGTATTTGACGAATACTTAACAAAGGAAATGGAACATTCCAAATTTAACTTCAAATATACAATATAACGTGCATCATGGTCATTCACTGGCATTCATCATATTGTCATAAAAAGAATGGAGGACGACTCATACGTAGTTTAAGTTTAAACATATTTTATTGACATATAATAATGACAAAGGGATTAGTCAGCAAGTTTTACCAACTTATAAACGACTTCTCCCATAATAATAACAAAATAATAAACTATAACATAGTCACATGATGGCATATACAAACATTCAGAAATTTGATAAAGAAACGAAAATATTATAAGAGAGAGAGGGGGGGCAGGAGGGAGGAGGAGATAGGTACATAAAAAGTTAAATGACTGCATCGGGAAGGATCAGGAACACGACATACAATGTATAAATATTTGGAATGAATTCAAATATACATAATCAATTAGAAAAAATAAACGTTTTTATATTATATGGATAAATGAAGCATTTTGAATTTTTAGGAAAATGGTATGAAAAGAAGTGGAGGGGGGGGGGGGATAGGAAGTGATAATTAATTGAATCTTTCCGACCTTCTCAAGAAGTTTTGCACAACTTTGGCGATTTTTATATTGTCAGTTGAGGAGATATTCGTGTCACCATTGCAAAGTATATTTACATTAACAGGATATTTAGTTTTCGAGGACCATAACTGATAAAATGCTTGTCATATATACTGTTACTGTCATAGATTTTTTTAGATTAGATTTGAAGGAACTTAAAGTAGGCGAGTTTCTGATAGTGTTGTGTAAGTCATTCCAAAGTTTTGAAGTAGAAGGAAAGAAAGAGTTTTTTGATAGTTGTAGACGAAAGTGTTGTTCCCTAAATAAATCTGCATTTTGTAAATTATAAGGCTATGTTTCCAATATACATTGGTAGTAGGTCGATAAGAAAAGTAGGTGCCAGATTATTGACTATAGAATAGAATAAGGAGAGTTTCCGAGCATCTCTTCTCTTCGAAAGTGGTAACCAACCGGTTTCTAGATATAAGAACTCTGTTTTTGTTAATATGGGCAGCCCTGTGACTATTCTTGCGGCCTCTAGATTTATCTTTTCTAATAACAATGAGTTTGTTGTACCGCAGTTGTCCCATACTTCACATGCAATATT
>NW_022980512.1:0-3270 GCF_902652985.1 Pecten maximus
TAATCTAGAGGACAGGAGTGATTAAAATGTACTGATGTGATAACTACAGAATTAATCTAGAGGACAGGAGTGATTAAAATGTACTGATGTGATAACTACAGAATTAATCTAGAGGACAGGAGTGATTAAAATGTACTGATGTGATAACTACAGAATTAATCTAGAGGACAGGAGTGATTAAAATTACTGATACAATAACAGAATTAATCTAGAGGACAGGAGTGATTAAAATGTACTGATGTGATAACTACAGAATTAATCTAGAGGACAGGAGTGATTAAAATGTACTGATGTGATAACTACAGAATTAATCTAGAGGACAGGAGTGATTAAAATGTACTGATGTGATAACTACAGAATTAATCTAGAGGACAGGAGTGATTAAAATGTACTGATGTGATAACTACAGAATTAATCTAGAGGACAGGAGTGATTAAAATGTACTGATGTGATAACTACAGAATTAATCTAGAGGACAGGAGTGATTAAAATGTACTGATGTGATAACTACAGAATTAATCTAGCAGGACAGGAGTGATTAAAATGTACTGATGTGATAACTACAGAATTAATCTAGAGGACAGGAGTGGATTAAAATGTACTGATGTGATAACTACAGAATTAATCTAGAGGACAGGAGTGATTAAATGTACTGATGTGATAACTACAGAATAATCTAGAGGACAGGAGTGATTAAAATGTACTGATGTGATAACTACAGAATTAATCTAGAGGACAGGGAGTGATTAAATGTACTGATGTGATAACTACAGAATTAATCTAGAGGACAGGAGTGATTAAAATTACTGAACAATACAGAATTAATCTAGAGGACAGGAGTGATTAAAATTACTGATACAATACAGAATTAATCTAGAGGGACAGGAGTGATTAAAATGTACTGATGTGATAACTACAGAATAATCTAGAGGACAGGAGTGATTAAAATGTACTGATGTGATAACTACAGAATTAATCTAGAGGACAGGAGTGATTAAAATGTACTGATGTGATAACTACAGAATTAATCTAGAGGACAGGAGTGATTAAAATGTACTGATGTGATAACTACAGAATTAATCTAGAGGACAGGAGTGATTAAAATTACTGATACAATAACAGAATTAATCTAGAGGACAGGAGTGATTAAAATGTACTGATGTGATAACTACAGAATTAATCTAGAGGACAGGAGTGATTAAAATTACTGATGTGATAACTACAGAATTAATCTAGAGGACAGGAGTGATTAAAATGTACTGATGTGATAACTACAGAATTAATCTAGAGGACAGGAGTGATTAAAATGTACTGATGTGATAACTACAGAATTAATCTAGAGGACAGGAGTGATTAAAATGTACTGATGTGATAACTACAGAATTAATCTAGAGGACAGGAGTGATTAAAATGTACTGATGTGATAACTACAGAATTAATCTAGAGGACAGGAGTGATTAAAATGTACAGATGTGATAACTACAGAATTAATCTAGAGGACAGGAGTGATTAAATGTACTGATGTGATAACTACAGAATTAATCTAGAGGACAGGAGTGATTAAAATGTACTGATGTGATTACTACAGAATTAATCTAGAGGACAGGAGTGATTAAAATGTACTGATGTGATAACTACAGAATTAATCTAGAGGACAGGAGTGATTAAAATGTACTGATGTGATTACTACAGAATTAATCTAGAGGACAGGAGTGATTAAAATGTACTGATGTGATAACTACAGAATTAATCTAGAGGACAGGAGTGATTAAAATGTACTGATGTGATAACTACAGAATTAATCTAGAGGACATGAGTGATTAAAATGTACTGATGTGATAACTACAGAATTAATCTAGAGGACAGGAGTGATTAAAATGTACTGATGTGATAACTACAGAATTAATCTAGAGGACAGGAGTGATTAAAATGTACTGATGTGATAACTACAGAATTAATCTAGAGGACATGAGTGATTAAAATGTACTGATGTGATAACTACAGAATTAATCTAGAGGACAGGAGTGATTAAAATGTACTGATGTGATAACTACAGAATTAATCTAGAGGACAGGAGTGATTAAAATTACTGATACAATAACAGAATTAATCTAATTCAAAGTACAAAGTATAACATGGTACAATAATTATTTAAAATTGAATTTATCAATAAGGACTGAGGCACTATATTTAAAAGAATGTTGCCTTAATGTATTGAACTTGCAGTAAATGATATTCTACGTAATAATTTGTGAAATTTTTGCTGATGGTAAAATAAGTTGGACAATGAAAATGAACTGTACAATACATGTATACCTCAAACTTTATAGTCACAAACCTCTAAAATCCTTTGTCATACCTATAATATACCCCTGTTATTAAGGACTAGGAAAATATAGTTGATAACCTAAATTTGTATTCTCATCTAAATTCATAAACTCAAATTAGTTAAAGAAGTTCAAGTGATCAACCTTTTATCAAGTTCAACTCTGATGTACAGTAGTTATAGTATTCACCACAGCACACAAATTGACCATGGTTACAACCAGTTTCCCCTTCATTCAAGATGGGAAGTGGTCATTATATGGGGTAACAGGTTATTAAGAGCCCCGTCTATCTGTCTATCAAGTACTCTTGTGATGGTAAGCAGCGCCCTTTCCTCAAACTATCATCAAGCCATTTTTCTGATACAACTACAGCATCATTTGGTGTCCCAATCGATTTCATATCCTGTAAATACACAAATACAAATGAAATCATCTTATTTTAAACCAAAAAAAATTATTATTTGGATCTAGGCAGTGAACACTGTGAGACGCCACCAAAATTCTTATCATTACCTAAAAATGACATCTGCATTGAGGGTCAAACAGAGCCATATTAGTTTATCTCACTACAAACAGTTGGACCAGAGTTGTTTTTTTATGAAATAATGATGAAATATTTGCAGGTTCACCAAGACTTAAGGCTGACATGTTACAATTAAGAATTGATGAATTAGTTTGTCCAAATAAACAAACAGGCCCCAGAAACCTGACCATTACCTCCCTAAAATGACAGCTGCATTATGGGAAAACCAGAAACCTGAGTACTCTATTAACTCAGAAGAAGATAAGTAGGTTAAAAAATCACCAAGGCATAGATAGAGATTATAGAAAGGTTAGTGAGAAGGACAATTAGTTTTACCAGGGTAATTGAAAGGAGGATTCTATTTAAGTATACTTGGTTATTAAATGGATTATAAATCACCCAAATGTGATTGTAAGGATG
>NW_022980513.1:0-1145 GCF_902652985.1 Pecten maximus
GAGATTGAGGGGCTTCCTTGGAGCTAAAGAACCTGGGAGATTGAGGGGCTTCCTTTGAGATAGAACCTGGGAGAAATTGAGGGGGCTTCCTTGGAGATTAGAACCTGGAAGATTGAGGGGGGCTTCCTCGGAGATAAAACCCTGGGAGATTGAGGGGCTTCCTTGGAGCTAAGAACCTGGGAGATGAGGGGCTTCCTTGGAGCTAAAGACCTTGGAGATTGAGGGCTTCCTTGGAGCTAAAGAACCTTGGAGATTGAGGGGCTTCCTTGGAGCTAAATAACCGGGAGTAGGTGTAAAGGTGGAGAGTATAGGTAATCTTACTTAAGCTGAAGCTACAGGCATTTCCCTTTAGCCTATGAATTTCCCCTTAAATTCTGTACTTAATGCCTTCGAATGGAAAAGTTTCAGTTAAAAGTAAATTCCTATAAAAGAAATACTGATGACAATCAACCCCAGGGTTGTTTTTACCTCGCTGTGTCATTTGTTTCAATGTTTGTAATTTAAAAATGGCTAACATTGAAGGAACTCATTAACATATATTCAAGATTGAAACAGAACAACAATATATATTAAATGTGTGCCTGAATCTGAGTTGTTAAACATTGTGAATTTCAAACCTATCGGTCTCTTTAGTGCCAAAAATAATGTGAATATATTCAGTTGTTGTAAAATGATCAAATATAATGCCAACACAGGCAAAGGTAACAAGAATCTTCAGTTTTTATTTATCGAGCTGGGGAAAACCATCAGCTTGCTAAATATATACTAATTGGCCCATCATATGACAGTCAAAATATAGCTTTGTACTAAAAATAGCTAAAATCAGTATCAACTGAACTTTTAGAAATCTTTGTCCAAGTCACAGTCATTAGTCATCAAACATACAATGATACAAATGTATAAATAAACATTATACATTGTAGGTAATGCTTCAGGTGGAGTAACATCAAGTTTGTTGGGTAGACACACTTTTAAACATAATACAAATTTAGTTTTTAAGTGATATTTGCTATTTCTAGTAACCAATGCACCTCATCAACACCCAATAGGAATGCCAAGGCAGAAAAAATCACCACCAAGCCCTCAGGACTCAATCACTTCCAATCTATAAAAACAATTTCAACAACTACTACAACCGCCAAAAT
>NW_022980514.1:0-45022 GCF_902652985.1 Pecten maximus
TAGATTTTGCAACAAAATGCAACAAGCGTCCCATGGGCCTTAATAGTCACCTGAGTCTTAAACATGTATTTATAATGTATTTCTAAACAGTTCCTGTATAAATGATAGTATATTAGTTTCGCTTGTCCTAGCTCATAATTAAAACCATATTTGAATCATTTCCATTAAAATGTGATTTTCCTTCATAATCAATAGTAAAGTTTAGCACCTATCCAGGGAGAAACATGAAACCTACAGGCCATAAAATTTACAATTTTGATCAATCACCTTAAGATCTTTCCATCCATGAAAAATCTGTGTCATTTTTGATGACCATGAAATGTTGTACACATGCACCTTTATAAGAGCAGGTTCTTTAAAATGTGAACCAAATAAAACATTTTGAAAGAATTTTGAATTCTTTTATCTTTTCATCATTTGACCCCTGTGACCATTAATGAAGCTCAAGGTCAACTATAAGCATAACATTTGAATCATGTTATGAATGTGTCAAATTTCAAGCCTTCATGTGAATAGATAAAGGAGCAGATTTTAAAAATAAACAGTTAGGAAAAACTTTGCCTTTTTTTCTCAAAGTGTCATATGCCTTTTTTTCTCAAAGTGTCATATCTCTTGTCATTTTTTAACTGTTAAACATAGAACTTGCATATTCTGTTTCAGTGGATCATGTTTTTCCATATGTGATGAAAAAAATAATCAATTTAAGATTTTCATTTTTACCTACTTTTGACCCCATAGCAAGGCCTTGACCTTTACACATTTTCTGATATTATGTCTAACAGAAAAGTTAGCCATGACCAAGCTCCAACCAATTTCAAAGGGAAGTTAAATAATTTATGCTAAAAAATGTGAGTTTCCTATATAAACTATAAAACCATTTAGCCCCTCCCCAGGGGGAATGTAAAACCCAGGGGTAATGAAATTAACAATTTTGATAAACAGCCTTAAGAACCTTCCATGCATCCATGAAGAGTATTTCATTCTAACATATCTGGGTCTTGAAAAGAAGATTTTTGAAATATCAATCAATTTGACTCCTTTTGGCCTCGCCCCTCAGGCCTCTGAGAGGAAGGGACCATATGATTTACAATGTTGGATGACGAAAAGTTTCAATTCTGAAATGTGAAAATGCTAGCTAATGACCAATAACGACTGACAGATGACAACAGACAAAGCTGGATTGGAAAAAAGTAATTGAGCTTTGCTCAGGTGACCTAAAAAAGATCTGATACACTTCAGATCAATACATTGTGTATCATTTTATATAGATTTACTAAACAAACAAATTGATAGTAAAAGACAGTCGATAAAAAACGGAATGAAGAGGATAGTAAGAAAAGAAATCCTAACGGTAAAAGACAAAAAGTCTCCAATATCAACATCAGGACAAAATACAACAAAAAATATAGATTTGCAGGATATCCTTCAGAAAGTACAAGGATATTAGGACCAGGAGTTCCGGAAGAGTAACCGTTTTTAGATTCATTGACGACACCTGTCATACGTACAAATCAAGGTGAAATTCTGGATAAGTCACATTCACAAATTGAGAATTAGCAACAGCGTTCCAAACCATCGGTATTGCTGATGAAAGTGTCTGTGTGATACAGATCGCAGACAAGCAGACAAGATAATGTGTGTTATACGTAATTTCTATTCTAGAAAATGGTCGATGATATCCCTTGTCACCGCCAACGCTGATGGAACACAGGGGAGACAACTGACAATTAAACGTTGATCTGCACGACAGAAAACCAATTGTATCAAGTTTCGAAGCTTATGCTATATGACACATCTTCAGGCCACAAGTGACAACTGGTCGGCACACAAGCTGATTGTCAATTGGTGGAACAATATCATACTGTCTGTTAATGTGCTGTCTTAAATAACATCGACAATTCCGACATTTATTGAGGTATATGTTTTCTTTCATAACAGATATGATAGAAATAACGGTCACTTATCAGATATCTACGATTGCTAGACACCTTCAGACCGGGTCAATTCGCTTGGAACAATAAATAATAGATTTATAACCCAACACTTTTGAATACAAACAGGATGTAATATATTTCCTCAAGTACCAAGTAGAAGTTGGAAAACAAGATCAGTGAGAAACAGATTAACAGGTTAAATGCTGTTCTATATATAGAAACGTGGGTGACACATACTTTAAGAGTTCCTATTCACAACGCATTAGGTAACATTATTCTTCTTTTTAAAGTTTCAATCATCTCTATGGCATTATATGCACATTTTAATTTTGCAGAACAACATTTCCCGGAAATATACTGTATGTAAATCACCTAGATTTCACAAATACTTTTAATCGCCAACTTACTTCTTCTGACATAGTCGTGAATACTTGATTTTACAAACACTGATCAAAAAATTACTTTAAATTCACAAATGATGTGCTGTTAGAGTGCTGTACTCCCCAAGACTCCTATATCGACTACATATAGCTTGGCTGACATCAAAAGGTGTTATTTTTCTACAAATATTCACAAAGGATTTGTATTTGTGATTTACTTTTATTGTATATAAAGAGAAAATAAATCGCACACAAACTTTCAGTGATTTAAAGTAATTTAAAACCTTTAAAAAATGGTTACCAATATATTGCCTGATATAAAATTTGTAATTCACCTTTCTCATCCACCAATAAGCCCAAACCTGGAAACAAATAAACCATATTTTGTGAAGCTTACAGTAAGGACCGTAGCTTTTAATACTTCTACCCTTTCCCCCGCGATTTATGGTGACGAGTGTACATGGAGAAATAATCATCGTGTTTCCTGGTGATAGACCAATTATGCCGATCGATCATCGGGGTTAAATCATCAAAGATCGCGGTGACCAAGCGTGCCGCGGTGAACCTCCGCGATCGAGACACTGAGGACCACAGAGGATCACAGAGGATCAGCAGGACTCATCGGTGCCGACTCATGCGATAAAATTTACCTGTAATATGAATCGGTATGGAGTAATTACATGTATACATAGGTCTCTGATGTATATAACTGACACCCATCAACGCTATGATCGATGTGACCAGGGACGTACGGTATAACCATTTGCCATTGGTTTTAATTCTTTCCATCTCTTATAAATGCCGTAGAATTAAACATCAGTTTTACTTAGCTTGAAAATATGATGATTTTTTTTGTCACTAGTCGTAGTCTAGAGGGGACATAGATAATGTGTAGTATATTTAGATATATAAAGAACTGTAAAAATTCCGCTGTGTGTCGCTGACAGGTAAAAGAAAGTAGATTTGATGGAAGTTATTTCTTGAGTAGTAGATCTAAGAATCACTGTGTGATGATCATTTATCATTTCAAACAACTTTAATCCAAGTAAGGATATAATTTGCATACATTTCTAGTGTAGGGCCAGAACGCACTAGCCTACTATATGAAAACATTGAATGTTCCGTCACCGTTTGGTGTCGCTAAGATATAACGTGTAAATACAATAAAACCGGTGTGAAATCGCACGTATCTTACCAATATGGATAAATGAGATATTTATTTACCCCAGATCACCCATTTAGTCCCACCTAGGTGTTTTATTCCGTCAGTATAGACCCTTGCTTTACGCTAGTCAAAATTTCACGCTGTTGACCTGCCATTTTGTAAGTGACAGTACGGCTAACAACCCGAATCGGAACGCAATGGACCGAAAAGACCATATATAATTGATTGTGTTTTTCTTCTAAAGTAGTTTGAATCAAGAAAACTAAGCTTATTATTTCACAAAACCTGTTATATTTAATTCAAAAATTCATAATTTCTTAATTATAAGCGTAAAATCTATAGAAATAAAAGTTGTATCATCGCACATGGTTAGGTAATTAGGCCGACGGCGACCTACAATGTATAGTTAGCAACATGGCGTCGAATCCAGAATGAAATATTGACTAGCGTAAAGCGAGGGTCTATAAGGACTGAATAAAACACCTAGATGGGACTAAATGGGTATACTGGGGTAAATAAATATCTCATTTATCCATATATGTAAGTGTTATGTCATTCCCGATTTTTTTGTATTAGGACCAAAATCTTGTCAGCTGTCGGAGAATTCCACGTTTTCATATCGTAGTGTGCCAGACGAGGCCAATAGAAACTCTGGCTAATTCCACATATGAAACTGATCAAAAGTGGGAATAACACTAATTATGTGTAATGATACCGGTTGCATAGTCAAAAACCTGCAATATATCGTATCTTAGGGCATCCATATAATATGGGTGTTAAATGTACCGGCAGTTTCATGTCTTCACATTAATATCATGTCACGGAGTAATTTTTTTTTTACTCTGGCCTATTTTATGGTTACTGTTTCTATCAAAAATGTGATTTCAATGATTTTTATAAAATCTTAATACTTGTACGAATTTCATCGGTTAGATTGACAAGTCACCTTATACAAAGCAGATGACACTGAAGTTCGTCACACCTCAGTGAGCATTGTTGCTGTCAATCAAACGCCGCGGAAAGGCTTTGCGCGTATTTCATTGGTTGATAAGAATGATTGACAAGTCATTCTCCGTGCACAGGTAAGATTTACAAGACAGTTACGAATTGTCTTGTTATTACTATGCATCAATCTTTTACAGATAAATATATTTTCAAATAAATGATAACTATTCTTTTAAAGTTTTGCTATCAGAAAGTTAGTTTTATCACGTTTATGACCATAACGAGTTAAATACATGTATATCAATCCATAATTTTACCATCGATCATTGGAATTGTGGAAGTTATTTAATTCATGTTACGGTGTTTGTCTTGTTGAGTACGGCAATAAGATGCATGTTAAAAGCACACGATTTGTAAATGATCTCCATTTCGATAGTGATACTTCACGCATACGAAAGTCAGTACATGGTATTACATCAACAGTTTCTTTGGTATTTTTGATAATAAACATTATATTTATTTAACATTATTTAAGAAGACAGTACGGTGGTTTTTAGAAGATAAAAAACATATTTGCTGATTATTTCATGTGATAACAATAAAATTTCAACGTATCTTTTTTTCTGAAGCGTGTGATTTAAATATTAAGCTGTTAAAGCATTTCTTTATTTTAGAATCCATGTGACACAATCAAATGTTTTTTCCAAAGACTATATTGCTAGAGATCATATATATTTATGAATTTATATGAATTATATCAATTGTATTTGACATGTATTTTGAAAGTTCATTGCATTATCTAAAAACATTTTCTTATAAAATATTTAACATAAAATGTGGGTTTTTTTTTTTAGTCATACATGTATATAAAACTTTAGTCATTTCAGTATATATCACAAGTGGTACATGTACAGAGTTAAAGTTCTTGGTTTTCAAATGCTGACGTGGTGAAACTCGGTGTTAAAGTGTACCAAGAACAAAAAAACGATATTCAAACATGGTATTTTTTGTAAAAACCAAAGAATGATGTCGCGAACCACATCAAAATCGGTTGGTCGAGTGCCGAGATAAAATCTAATCATTATATTCTATACAAAACACGCTTCAAGTCATGAAGAACACTTAATTCAGAAAGTAATATATTATAATCATCATGATCTACAATAGACTAAATCTCTCACGTATGAATACCAGTGTTGGAGCCTGCAACAAACTTCTACATATACAGATTTTATCCCGAGGGTATTTTACATGTCATGGTCTCAGGGATAACGGACGATTACATTCTTGAGAAAGATATAATTTTGATATGATCGTTGTCAGTGAAATTAAATAAAAGTGATTCGCAACAATTATAATATAATTGATACTTTATGTACAGGTACATAGTATAGGTTCTTATTAAAACCATCATTTTCGCTCCGTTTTTTATATATATATAGAAAACATACAATTTAGTTCATCGTGATTAATCATAATTAATACTAAAACTTATTAACTCGCAAAAATTTTCGTGTATGAATTTTTCAAATTTTATTTATTTATTTTTTATTATCATTAAATTATTTTTTTTTTGTTATTGTGTCATTATTGTGAAGTGATCGAGATCATTGTGGTTTTACTTTCCATTCGTGTGTCACAAGTCATATCTTCACTTAAAACAGGACTTTAGAAGATTAGAAACATGTTCGGAGAATTACGAATTGAGTGGCTTAGTATAACCGCTAAACAATTACCAAGTGTGAAATTATGGTCCACAAGCTCGTCACACCTGTCACTGCACTACAGGTGTCTGGTGTTCTAATCGGCACACGCCAATAATTCTTGTGAGTTCTCGCGTTTGGTTTCTATGTACTTCAAAAAAAGTTCCGAAGATATACTTTCACATGTTGTACGTAAATTGAGCTTGAATTTTATTAAGAATTGCGTGTTACTATAGGGAAGGCATTTTTAAGTTGTTGAAATCAAACATATTATTTTTGGAATTCAGTGGGTTTCGTTTTCCTTTCAAGCGAAAAAAATGTATCTTAAAGGTTTGTCTATAGAATGATTAACCTAAGTTGCCTCATTCATAAACCCACGATGTTGAAAATTTACTCTATGAATCTTTCCGAAAATCACAAATAACGGTATCTTCAAGTGTACACTGTATTTGCAACATATCTATTGCTGTTTTGGCTAATAAAAACTCCAATTTTTTAACTTTTATTTCACATCGTGTATGAATTGTATTTTAAATTTCTATTACTAGAAGTATTATAACCGAAATCAATATTGGTATGTAACAACCCGGAAATGCCCTCATAATAAAGGCTATATGATGTAAGTCGTTGTAAACGACCCATTATTCAAATGCCATACATGTTACAGCGACCCGTTAAAATAGAAAATTATTCAAATTTTACATGTTATATACGACCTGTTATATTAGAAAATGAGTAAGATGATACACGTTGTATTTGGCCCGGTGTAATAGAAAATTAATAAGATGTTACATGTTGTATATGGCACGTTATAATAGAAAATTATATGCCCCTGGTTTCGGTAACATTTGTTATTAACTAACTCACAAATATAAGTCAAAAAGTTTATTCAGTACTTTCATTATTGTTGTCTCATTCGCATTAATTGCAGGCACGTGTTCACGTTTGTTTCTATATATATTTCCGATATGACGGCTCTGATCCCATTAAACCTCTGATGTCACAGGTCAGAGGTCACCGAAACGTAGTCAACGGCTCTGGGTTCGAGAAAAATCGCAATTACTCTAAAACTAAAGTCGCTGTGAAAGTCGGCCTTTCAGCATTTTTAGTTTCATCCTAAATCACATTTAAACTTGAAATAGCAAATCGTTACGGGTACACTTTAAGACCACCACGTAATTAAGTCAATTACGCTATGAAGGCTATTTTCACTCCATTCAATTTCATCTCATCTTAAATTGTCCTTATTTGTATTAATTACGAAAGAAATGCATTAAATCTCATAATTGTATGAAAACCTAGCATGTTCAAATTAATAGAGCTGTTAACAAGAAATAATAGAAGTTATATCTCAAATCTTGCTAAATATATTAAATTTGCAAGGAAGAGAAAATTAGAATGGCTTAATAACCAATAATTATGTATAGTCATATAATGTTTCTCATACATATGTTGTATTACTTTTATTAGTAGTTAAATTGTCTGTATGTGCAATTCCAACACAAATCTATGATAGGATATTGTTTATGATGTAAATAGTAAATTAATTGTTATATACATGCATATAATCACATATCACTATGTGTAAGGGTATATATGTATACAATAAAAGATCCGGATTTTACAACTTACCATCAGTCCATGTTTTTTTATGATTTTTACGTACCAGAAACCCCAAGCTATCTATTTAAAAGTACGGGACACTAGCGAGAACTACCCAAGATGTCCGATAATTATTAAACCCGTATTCACTTAACAATGTGACGCTTACATAATTAATTAAGTATCAGACGACTATTGACTAATTTGTGTGTAATCAACCCAGTTCTTGTGATCACTGCTTAATACGTAAATGTGTATGTAATTAATAGCATGCATCTTTCAATGAGTTTCACGTAACGGTGTTACAAGCCGATATCCGTGTTTACCCAATACAAGCGTTAATGATGTTAATTACCGATCATAAATTTATTACATGTATTTGAGATTGATTAATTATCGTATCACGCACTGTATGTTTGTGCATAAATTCTTGCTAACTACGAAATAGCAATATGTGTTCCTATAAAAGTTGCCGTCTGTAAAATAACTATCATAGATATTGTACGTCAAGTTGATAAAAGCAAGACCAGGCTATACTATAAAATCCTTTAATACTGTAACATTTAGGTCGTAGAGAAAAAGCAATGTACCGTTATAAAAACAAAAGCTACACATTGTAACACAGGTAAACACCCGGGGCTATGACCTAGCAGCGGTCGCTATGACTACGCACAGTGTCAAGTGATAGTCTGTACAGCTGTCGACACGGGTGACTTGCCCCGACATTTTTTTCTCCTCGTGGTGAAGAAATCGTCCGGATTATTGAGGGAAATTTACTAATGAAAAGTACGCTCCGTTCCCAAAATGGGCTTCCGGAATCGGAATCCAAATTTCCGGACTGGTGAGTACAAATAACGTTACGGAAATCCGTTCCAGTGCATTTCCGTCCGGACTGTGAGTTGTCCGGACTATCGGCGTCCGGATTATCGCGGGTCCACTGTACACGTGTTGTAGTTTAAGTTAAAACATATTTTATTGATATACAGAAATGACAAAGGGATTAGTCAGCAAATTTTACCAACTTATAAACGACTTCTCCCGTAAAATTAACAAAACAATGAATAATAACAGTCACATGATGGTACAAAATACAAGAATATTCAATTCAAAAATGTGATAAAGAAGAGAGTATAAAAAATTGAGCATTTTGGATTAAGTTGCTTTTGAATGATACGTGTTGTATATGTATAGACGAGTGAACAGGCACACGTATTCATACATGTGTGTATTGGATGAAGATATAGTAAATATACATACATGATGTATACTTCGTATTTACAATCTGAAAATTTTACAAATATGCCAGCAATTGTTAATGTATAAGTATTTCAATTTACTATAATAATGTCATGGTCATTCTGTACAGTACACGCTAGATATCACATCCATTTGTCGGAATTGTATGTGGCTAAAGTGATCAATAATTGTGTTATACATTTGTACTATGAATAGTGTGAAGGGCCTTTTGTCCGGAGGGGCTATTGTCCTAGGGACTAATGTCCGGGGGGGGGGGGGGGCTTTTGTCCGTACTCGAATAAAGAACTTTAAAGTCGTCTTCGGTATTTTTTAGTGTGTCTTATTTAAATATCACAGACATGTACATGAATTAACCGACCATAGGATCTTTCTCCCAATATTTTTTTCTTTCTATGCATATTATTCTTGGGTTTTGATTTTCCTGAAAAGTTTGACATTTTGTGTTCCTAAATGGTTACTTTCCCTGCTTGATAATACCGCTGAAAAAATGACGTTTGATACCTGAAATTAGCTACAGACAATTACACAACTATCAAATTATTAGGAACATGTGTGAATTTAGTTGTGTACTCATCACCGTTTATCACAGGTAAGTTGCAAGGTTCCTTTGAACTGCAGTCAGAAAACTTTAGATCACAGTCCTACCACAGGCGCTGACAGATTAAACATACCACTGTCATATAAAAAAAAATTGAAAGTAATATTTTCTATGCAAGCGCCTGTGGGCTCACATGAGGGTACGTTATAAATATAAATGAAAATATCTGAATGCGTACCACTTTCATATTGTGAATGCAATTGGGCTAGCAACAACTAAGTTTTATGCCACATGATATATATGTTTTAGCAGAGACATACATATGTCTTTGGTTTTAGTAACGACATATTATGTTTATGTTCGATAACACAGTATTTTATGTAGCAAATAAATGACCACGACAATGGTACACAGATGAAGATACGGCCGGAGACAGATGTCTGCTTATTGTAATGTTCAAGTCAACAATGTGTCTGATTTTAATGCGTTAATTGAACGAAATATGGTAATAAATAAATAATCACATGCACCCTAATTAAATTGCACTGCGGTCGGTACTGACGATCTGCGGTGTCTGATTTTTGCCGAGTCTCTACGAGTTTGCTATTGTACAGGTAACTGTCTTCTGATTAAATATATCAATCAATGTACGGTAACAAGCGAATCTATATGTCTGTTTATAGCATTTACATTAATTTCATGAACGTGCAGTGACATCAGCAAACGATTAAAACTTCGACGATGTCCTTTGTAAAAATCATCTAGACATGTCAATCACACCTGTGGCAACAAATCTGAGAGTATGTGGGCGGAGCTATAGTAGGCTGTGCCTGATTATGGTGTGTCATCAGGTAAACTGTCCACCCCATTCGATGCAGGTATCCCAGCAATCTATTGTCTAATTAATTCTCTGTAAAAAAAAGTCTTACGCTAGGATTTATGAGAGTGTCGCCCAAAACATAAGGGTATAATTTCACAATATTTAGTTTATATTTACTTAAATAATTACGGTAGCTGTTATCCCGTGTATTTGTTATTAATTATGGAGATAATACACGAACACTAATTGTTGCGATTTAAAACGTGTAATTTCATTTATTTATTTCAAAAAAAAAAATCCTACGGTATGATGTGAGATACAGGTAGTAGACATGGACCAACTACAGCCTAAAATCCTTCTGGATAACAACATATACTCCCCTCAGGTAAAAAAACCCATAGGGGTCCGATGGGGTCATTGCGAAACAGGTATACTCTCTATTGTAATTAAGATATGTGATTGACAGGTGTTAACAGTTGGTGAAAACATTTCTATAACGGTAATTACACGGCATGTAATTGTTCTGTGTATAGAGAATTAATCTATATCGCTTTCACTAACTTCTATTATGATTATATTACGCGATATAGAGATTTTTTTTCTAGAAAATAATGATACACCATTTATAACTCATTTATAAGTATGACCGTTTAATAGATCATTCAGTTTGATTTCATTTGGTTTTAAACGGTAACGATTTGGAATATATGATTTCCTAGCGAATTTTCAATGATTGCGGTAAAACAAAACCACGATAATGATATAATATATCTATTATATACTCTTCTCCGACATTCTCTTCACAGAAGGTAAATATTTTCTTCTGGAACTCCTTTGTTACCTACCAGTTCAATGGAAAATTTCAAATTACATGATCTATCATCAGGCTTCGTTGGACGTAAAATAGACTGGTCTGTAGATAGAGAAAGGACGAAATAGTTCACATTGTTTGGACGTTAGGTCTTGATCGTAATAGTGACGTCTGTATTGTTAGTACGTTATTTTGTTTTGCTTCCAAAATAAAAGGGACGGGAAAGATTCCCATGTTATGCTTATAATTAATTGAAATATGTTAAAATGTATTTTATAGATTTCTTTATTACATACACCAATGTATTGTTTTCTCACAATAAAGAGGGCACATCGGACTATACATACACATCATTCTGTAGTCTATGTATTTCAAACAATATTTATTTGACAATTTCCATTTAACAATATACACAACATTTATAGTATACACACATAGATTCCAATCATGAATGTAATCGGAAAAAAAGAGACCTCGCATAATGATTTTGCTGTGACAATTTGGCTGTTAATGAAATAATGAAGTTGATTAACTACTATATATATAGTTTGGAAAATATGAGCATGGATTTCTATATCTACAGGTAATTTGAATGCGCCCAAGTGTATGTCTATGCTATTAGCCACACCGGAATCGTCCCTGTAAACTGCAAGTAGCATATACACACGTATATCAACATAAATAATGATAGTAAGAAAACACACAACGTCTTTAAGTCGTGTATTTAAACTACGAAATGTTTAAATAATTGTACAGTCTATGTATGAAACCCGCTACAAAAAGTCAGACGAAATAATTATAAGCTATAGTATTCAGGATAAAATTTGGTTTTCTTCAAACAATTACGAAACAAAAAACATACATTATGTCCCCGCGAGGACAAGTAATGATCTTATCAATGTTTATCGTCTTCTCATCCGTCACAGGTCGTACACGTATATGGATCAATTTCTCAAACAGACATCTTACTAGCTATATACTTCAGATATATGTGATGACTAAATTATGCAATTAAGGACTTTGCTAGATCACGTAAAAATAAGTCTGAGATCTTTCACTGAATAACGAGCCCCTTATGTGGCCTCTCCGAGGTCATGGCATCTGAGGTCATGCACAAAGCGCCATCTATAAACAGGTCAGCTAAATCAGTAGTGATTAAATGCATAGGCCTATATACAAGTATTGAATTGCAGATCATTTAAACCATCATTTATCAACAGCAGCAATTGAGACGTTAAGGGAATTTTGTAGACTCACTATACGGTATCCGGATGTTTTTTTTATTTAGTTATACCCATGATCGTCACGGAGAACCGTATCACTTCGAATTCGAGTCTTACATTAGGGATAGGACACTTGCATGTAAGTCACAAAATCTACCAATCGTCTCGACTGCTAGCGGTAAAAAAATCGGTACACGTACAACGATAAGGGTCGATAATGGTCAACTGAGAGCCACACCACCACAGGTAAAACCGAGGGCTGAATGTAATCGTGGCCCTCCGGGACTGCATCATCAGGATTCGCGGCGGACAAATTGCTTTGATGTTTCGCGGAGAAATGATCACCGCGGATTTTGATGAACACATTACCACCGGGAATCGCGATGACGCCGTGTTCATGATCCCTGATAGGGATTTAGGGTGATCAGTCGCGGTGATTGACCCCTTGAATAGAAAATCAAACACCGGCACATGGTGACTTTGTGTTCATTCCTACGGCCTGCACTTATTACATAAAATATGATAGCCTATATATACAATTAATATATATCATATGCCTTCAATTGCTCTGGATAGCATGCTAGTCGGTCTCCTGTATGTTGTTCAGTGAGAGGTAGTCACCAACTACTACAAGGAGACCCAGCCTCTAAATTATCCTTGCTGTTAATAGGGAGATAATCCCAGTAAACAAAACAAAAATCTTGCTAGATTACTTTCAGAATTTTTTTTCATGTTTGTATAGCATTGAAAATTAAAAAAAAATATATCCTGTACACAACCAATTAATATAGAACAGTAACATGACACATGAGTGTACCCTTATCAATTTGCAGCATGGACTGCAATGCAGCATATGCTGCAATCATGCTGCTTTTATGCTGGCATCATGCTGCTAGTTTCACAGCATGATTGCAGCATGTGCTGCATAGCAGCATGGTACCATGCTTCTGTACAGCATGTACTGCAACCATGCTTTAAAAATTGAGGTAATTGAATATCTGAACTCTATCATGCTGCAATCATGCTTTGTCGACTTAGTTAATTTATCATATGCACTGTATCATGCTGCAACCATGCTGCAATAACTTTGCCAGTTTGGATATCAAATCATATCATGCTGCAATCATGCTGTGTGGACTTGGTGAATTTATCATATGAATTGTATCATGCTGCAACCATGCTGCAATAACTTTGTCATTTTAGACAGGATATGTACCATGCTGCAACCATGCTGCAATAACTTTGCCAGTTTGGATATCGAATTATATCATGCTGCAATCATGCTGTGTGGACTTAGTAAATTTATCATATGAAATGCATCATGCTGCAACCATGCTGCAATAACTTTGGCATTTTAGATAGGATCTGTACCATGCTGCAACCATGCTGTATTAACTTTGCCATTTTAGATACAAACTGTACCATGCTGCAATTATGCTGTATTAACGTAGTTAATTTAATGAACTGCACCATTCTTTCATGTATTAACATGAATTACTTAAGTTGAAATGTGTATATGCTTGGCCATTCTGTATTAGCTTAAAAGGGCATTCCTTTGTTCGGACATCACAAAAATTCTGTGGGTGAAATGTAGGTCCAAGCGAGGATCCAAAATCTAGGACCAAATTTCCCAGGTACCAAGATTAACCTAAACAATTATTAATTAATAAAATAAGATACAGAAAATTAACAAAAGTTGGTATTAGATATTTTAGTATCTTTTTTTAATTTTAAATAAAACATAGAAAATTTCCAGGTATCAATGGTGATAACAAAATAATTTTTAAAAACATGTTTGTGTTGCAAGAAAATTTCCAGGTATCAATGGTGATAACAAAATAATTTTTTAAAACATGTTTGTGTTGCAGAATTTCCTTTTTATACTTGATCAGTACCACACATATTTATTTAAAATTCAATAACAATTATTTTGATTAAGTATTTCGTTTATAAGTATGTTCTTTGTTAGTATAACGGTTCACAGCTTTTAAATGTGATATTTTGTCAGCTTTCACTTGTAGTTCTATCTCAGAAGGAATTAACTTAAACATTGATGAATGTTGCAAGTTAGTACATTCGTGTGACGACTTAAAACTCATCCCTATAAAAATTTCATTCAAATTTTCAGAGTTTAGATCGTTTTTTGAAGAACCAGTATATTGACTTTTGCTTCGATTATACACTTTTTATCGGAGATAGAATCAGTCACTTTATCCAAACACTGACATAAACCAAGACGTTGCCGTTTACCATGCACCAGCTTAATACCAGGTAGCCATACATGTAACATGTTCGCCAAAACAAAATCGGGGTCACTCTACCAACAGTTACACATGTGCTTGGAATATCGCTTTTAATTCAATCAAATAAGATTAAAACCACCTGCTCTTTGTCTTTGTATCGCATACTTTCTGGATATATGCGGTGTTAAGATTACATCTGATAATAGCATACGAAATCACATCGTGTTTGACACAACATTCATCGCTATGATAAACTCCAATAAACATGTGTCGAACTTATGTTGTCACTCGGACGCTTCCTTGTATATTGAAGTTAAGCGCTGTGATGATCTCGACCTCGACATGAGTTTACTAACAACAGACGATATTCCCGTACTTTAATCTGAATTATTTGAAATCGTGAACATAAAAAGAAAACGTGCATTGGTCGGTTCTTCGTCTGAAAATATTAAACAATAGGCGTATGACAGACGAGGCCAAAACCTCTGGTCAGATTACATGTTTATCGTTCGGTTCACCTATGACCTCGTTTGTTGAGTTACCTTGCTCCCGAGATGTGACGAGAGTGCTCCTCGAGCTCGTGCGATCTAAATGTGCACGATGCAAGTATTAAATACTGTAATATTTATCTTAAAAGTATGACACAATAGAAGTTTATGATTTAGAATAAAAAACACGCACAAGTAAAAATGAATCGTGTTAATCTCTGGCAGTAAACTATTTATCCCATGATGCAACACACACGAGTTTAGCGGGAAGTCTGATAGCCATGTTTGAATTCACCGGATGTTTATTTCCAGAAGAAAAGTATAAACAAACACGACGATAGCCTAAAAACGAAGTTTGTTTCCCGTCTTACTGAAGAAGATCGACTTACTTCAAGTTACTGACGAATGAATATTAGCTTTCTCGTTGTTTTTGACGACCGATGCATATTTTTACCGACAAACATCGTCACGAGACAGGGTAAGTTTTAATTATATAATCTTCTTCACGTTCTGACATCGTTTCACATTATACGACGATGAATTTGATATAGATCTATTCATATCAATAATACCTAATTATTTATTTTTCAGGGTTTCGATGATTAATTTATCACAGATTACACGGCCGAAGGAAACGCAGTACCGATCCATGTGTTACAATCGTAAGTTTTCAATTTTATTTATTTATTATTAACGATCTTCGGCCCGACTTAAATTGCATTTTTTCCCCACTCACACAACCCTTGTTATGATTATGACGTACATACGTATTCACAAACAATGGTGAGGAAAATTTGTGTTTTGGATAATGAAACCTTTCGTGAAAGATCTTTACCTCCACATTCTTTTGAGAATCGATGTTTGCAGATTATTGCATCAAATTGAAACGATTAAATGAAATAGGTGAATTAAGATGAATTATAAGTAAGTAACATTGTTTTATGTATAGTATATTGCAGTTTCACATTGATATGAACTGATGGAGAATTCGGGAGTAGCTTGATTTAATTAATAATTAAGTCATCCTGGCAAGTTTTATTTTGTAGCTTTGTGTGACTGGCTTAAATTTTCTTGATAAAAAGGCTTCCAAAGCAAACATAATGAAAATGATAGCAAAGTGATCATGAAAAGTACATAAGTTAAATACATACATTATCTTCAAAAACTTGACAATTATTCTAATTTTGAAATAAAAGAATATTCTAAAAGTCTTTCTTTCTTCCAACAGAGACTGAGTCTGCATGCAGTACATTCTGGAATGAGGAACACCGCATGCATTGTGGTCCAAATTGATGGCATTGACTTAACACAAAGCAGAAAGGAATGAAGAGAAATTAAGAAGTTTATGTTTCACATTAATTAAGATTATTCGATATGTTATCTGTCGAGGTATACAACATTTCCTTTCATAATAAAAGTGTAAACATTAATATATATATATACAAAAAAAAATCATGTATATAATCTAAAAATCCTTGTTAGTTATTTGTTGTACTAGCAAAAAATATAATATAGTCGTCTCAAGCTTGGTTGTATTGAAATCCCCGGGGACAGTGACAGAGATATATCACTACAGTACGTGCTACATCAAACAACACATCATTGTTCAAATTGTCAATCAACATTTCATTTAGTCAGTATTTAGAAATGATTCCAAAATTATGATAATCTTTTCACGGTTTATTAGAAATAATGTTAAATTCGATAGAAGAAGTCTTCGACTGTTGCTTGTTTTTGTTTATTTTAAGTTCACGGACACACATGAAAACAGTTTCCAGTACATCTGGGCTACTTCGAGGAAACTACGTATACTGTCTGAAATTAGTCTTGTGCGTCGGTGACAAAATGTATACATATCCTACTTTAACTCTGCTGGAAAATATTATTTTGTACTATTTTCCTACTATTTTAGAAAAAAAAACCAGAATTATAAATACATACTGTAGTATGTACTGACATTGAACTTGTATATCTTGCTGACTATTTTTGTTGAAACAAACCACTTCTAGCTAGGATGAATTGATATTAGTTGTATTTGAAAATTGTACTAGAAAAAGATAGCTGTGTTGTGTATGTGATGG
This sequence comes from Pecten maximus, assembly GCF_902652985.1. Classification (NCBI taxonomy): domain Eukaryota; kingdom Metazoa; phylum Mollusca; class Bivalvia; order Pectinida; family Pectinidae; genus Pecten; species Pecten maximus. The sequence continues at coordinate 17,191 of NW_022980514.1, forward strand.
AAGTTTTGAGAAAAAGAATATAAGAGGCAAATAAAATAAGTACCATGGGTAAATTAGAATTAAAATTTGTTTTGTCACATTCTCATTTCATTGATAAGTTTTAAATGTTTGAACTAGAAAAAACAGCCTGTATGAAAAGTTTTATACCATGTTAATTACCAAATAAAATGTAATACAAAAGTATTCTTCAAGTTTTTATTGCATGATTTTCATTGATTTTGTAAACCATGCTGCCATGAAGCATGATTGAAGCATGATCCCAGCATAATTTGCATAATTGAAACATGCTGGGATCATGCTGCAGACCATGCTGGGATCATGCTGCAAACCATGCTGCAGACCATGCTGGGATCATGCTGCAGACCATGCTGGCATCATGCTGCAGACCATGCTGGGATCATGCTTCACAGACCATGCTGGGATTATGCTGCGGCCATGCTTCCTTAAAGCATAAATGCAGCATGATCCCAGCATAATTTGCATAATTGAAACATGCTGCAATCATGCTTTAACTAGTAAGAATATATAGTGAGGTAAATTAGGCACCATGCTGCAGTCATGCTTCATTCATGCTGCAATTCCATGCTGCATTCATACTGCATCTATGCTGTGATCATGCTGCAAATTCATAAGGGTAGGCTGCATACAAAAACATGATGAACATTGAACCTCCTACACCTGGAGACTCCTGGATGATTCCGGTCCATGCTTGTTAATGCTTAGGCTTTAGCCAACAAATCGGGCGACTACAAAAACAGACATTTCGCATTTCATATACATTCATTTCATAATGTATTTATTTATTTTCGGGCATCTGTAATCCTCTTTTCTGATCCAATCACAACATCAGAAACAGATAGGAAAATTGTTTCCCATCTTTTATATTGGTAAAAATTGGAGCAAATCTACCAAGCGTTGTTGTGTGGCTGGGATTGTTCTGACAGTTTCATCGGAAACTAAATTATCCTTATAAAAGGATTTAGAGACGCACAAGTGTCAGCATGGTCAGACAGCCCGAACAATGACAAGTCTCGAGCCAATGTCACCGGCCTGGGTTTGTAGTCTGGTACTCTGCGTCTTATCCCATATGTAAACAACCAATTCTGCTGACAACTCTGAGGTAGCCAGGGACAGACCCGCTGCTGCTAACACAACAGCATTGTATGGTACGGCAAACGGTGTAGTGATTAAATACGTATTAAGCTGACCGGTCTACTGTGCACTCAACTGCAGACTCTAGTCTTGTGGAAGCTGGCTTAGCCTTTTACTTGGTGATATGACAATTTATCATGGCCTTTTTTTTCATGGTTTGACAAAGTTGTGTACCGGATCTGAGAAGTCTATATAAACATGTTTTATCCTCCTGGCAGTAGATTCACCGACATCCAACACCACAATATCATCCCTGTATACAAATGTGTCCCCGATACAGCTATACAAGATGTTATGTTAGACATGTCTTACGGGACTACCAATGTATCAAATTATATGACAGGAAAACCAAACACAGAAATGAATGTTATTTAAGGGTTAACTGTATAATTTAATTAACAACGATAAGAAACATTTTCATTAAGTTTAACATGTTTATTTTGCTCCAGATATTTAAAAACACATCGATAAATACAAAATCCTGTGAACAACGATTACTCCGCTGACGTCACAGTCATTATTGATGTTTTGAGATGATAACATAATTTTTTGAGCCAATGAAAATGCTTGTTACAAGCAAAATTAAATTATTTCATATTCAAATATACTTACTACAGTGAAATCAACCTAATATGAAACATACTGGACATGAATGGGCTTATTACCAGACATGGCCTTTATTATCAGACATGGCCTTATTACCAGACATGGCCTTGAGACATATATGGCCTAATTTATTACCAGACATGACCTTATTACCAGACATGGCCTTTATTACCAGACATGGCCTTGAGACATGGCCTTAATGCCAGACAATGTTTTCCTGAATATTGAGAGTACATTTTTTTAACTATAAATGCTATACAATTAATATGTACCCATTAATCACTTAAGAGCACCTGAAGTACATACAATTTACTTCCCTTAGAATGGTACCAGGTAAATAATTCTCCACCACAACTGGTGTAGTACTAGTATTGATGGTCCCGCAATCCCTTCAGAAAGTTTGCCAGTATAAAATTATGAAATACTGGAGAAATCTGTAATATCTGTGCTACTGAGAGTTGTAATTACAGAATTGTTGGAAAGTGAGAATTTACTTTCATAAAATGATGTTTAAGTCCAAGCTAGTTGAACAGCTGATTGCCCCTTGGAGCTGTTCCTGGTGATTTTGTCAAGCCAGTTGAACAGCTGTTGCCCCTTGGAGCTGTTCCTGGTGAATTTGTCAGGCCAGTTGAACAGCTGATTGCCCCTTGGAGCTGTTCCTGGTGAATTTGTCAGGCCAGTTGAACAGCTGATTGTCCCCTGGAGCTGTTCCTGGTGATTTTGTCAAGCCAGTTGAACAGCTGATTGCCCCTTGGGGCTGTTCCTGGTGAATTTGTCAAGCCAGTTGAACAGCTGATTGCACCCTGGAGCTGTTCCTGGTGAATTTGTCAGGCCAGTTGAACAGCTGATTGCCCTCTGGAGCTGTTCCTAGTGAATTGCCCCCTGGAGCTGTTCCTAGTGAATTGCTCCGCTGTCATCTTTTCCCTAAATTCCGCTGTTTTCCCAGCTGGGCATGCCCTTTCGTCTTTTCCTTTTTATCCTTTTTCGGCCCTGGCCCTGTTTGCTCCCATTCCAATTGCATTGCTTTGGCCGAGCCCGCATCGGGGATATTTCTCTCTCCTTTATTGTCCTTATCCGGCTCCTGTTCTGTTGACTCCTCGCTTTTTCCTATTTTGCCGCTACCCGTGAGTTATTCCGAGGCAGTGCCTAGATAGAGAAGGCTTCTTTTTCCGCCGAGGGAAGGAGATCAATACGTTATTTTTCTGGTTCTGTTGGAAATGCCCCCTGGGTCAGCTGTTTTCCTGTTGAATGGCCTCCCTGGTCATGAACTGGACCTTGGGGCCTCGAATTCCTTTTTTCTGTTTCCCCTTTCCATGGTTAAAGCCTTGGTTAAAGGTTCAGTTCTGATCTAAATCATCAGAACAGAACCAATTAAAAACTGCAACCAGGAGGGGAACAATTGAAGTGGTAACACACAAAACTAAACATGAGGTATACTCCATAAGTTAGTAAAAGGGGGGGGGGGAAAACCATTGGATGCAGGCAGTCTAAAAAAAAACCAAACGCTGGCGGATCTCATATCCCATGGGGGTCCGAGAGTTTTACCTCGCAATAGGGGGGGGGGGGGGGGGGTGGAGGGGTCTAAGACATTCTCTTTTGTAAAATCAGCTGGGGGGGGTGGAGGGGGGGAAAGAAGGGGGAGGGCCAGGGGGGGGGGGGGTGGCAAAAAAAATAAAAAAGTGACAGTGGGGGGGGAAAAAAACAAGGCTGTAGGGGAATAGGAAGTGACAAAAAAGGAAAAGGGAGAGGCTAGGGCGGTGTTCCCTGGGAGAGGGGGAAATGATCGAAGAGTAGGGAAATGGGGGGCTAGAAAAAATAGAAAGGCATTGGGAAAGTGAAGGATGTACGCCAGTATTTCATGGGGAAAACACAAAAAAAAAAGGGGAATACATGGTGTCACGGGCACACCTACTAGGGGAGGCATAAAAAAATGAAGGGAAACGGTACAAATAAGAGGGTCAAAAAATTAGGGAAGCAATAACACAAAAAGGAATGAAGACAGGGGGGGTACATCGCAGATCAAAGCAAATAAGACCGAAATGGAGAGGGAAAGGAAGGGAGAGGATAAGAGGGCGGGGTTAAGAGGCTCGAAGAAAAAAAAAAGGAGCGCGAGATAACAAAATGAAGAAGAAAAAAAAGAAGGGAGAGAAAAAAGAACCCATTCCAAATATTGGAGAAAACCCAGGACCAGCACAGACCAATACGTACAGTAGGGAAAAGTGGTGATTCCCTGGGGTATCAAGAAAGAACAGGGCACGCGACGAATGGTTCGAAACAACGGGCAGATACAGCTTGGGGAAAAAAGAATTTGAATTAAGCTTAGCAGCGAGGAATAAATTAGCAAAATGAACCTAAATAAAGAGGAAAAGGGTAAAAAAAGGAGGGCCCAGGGTATTGCAGAAGAGGGAAAAAAAAGGGGAGGGGAACCCAAAACAGGGGGGGGGGAGGGGGGAAAAAAAAAAAAAAAAAAAAAAAAAAAAACAAAAAAAAAAAAAAAATAAAAGGGGGGGGGGGGAATCAAACATCATTGGAAAAAAATAAATTAACGAAAGAAAACGGGGAAAACAAGGAAAAGGGGGAAATCTCCGTTTCACTTTTTCAAAAACTTAATAATTTCTTGTAAAGAGTACACATTTACCAGTTTTTGCTAATCACATAAATAAATTCACCGTCACCATCTACCTTGTGCCCTTTTATCATACTTCTATAACGATAAATGTGATTTTCTTCTGGGTCCTTTCCCTCCTTTCCCGCCTCCCACCGCGACTATTCAGAGCAGTTAATTCTAGTTCAATTTCCCAGGAGTGTCGCTGAGGTTGTTCCTCCGACATATCGAATACAAGATGAGGCCCAATGGTTCCTGAATTGCTCACTCGCGGTTCTTCTAAGATCAACTTTGAAGGCTAATCTAAGTTTCATGATTATGAAGTTAATACCTTATACGTCTGACCACCTTTTTTATTACCCTCTACTTCTCCTCCCTTGCCATTCCCATCTAAGTCGCGCAACTTATCTCTTCTTGCTCCTGGGAGGTTCTATCCCGCGGGCAAGCGCCGAGCTGTTCCGTCGGGAGAGTAAACGATGCTTTCTTCCCCTCATGCTTCTGTTAGTCTGTGGAGTCTCTTGGCTATAAAGAAATTCAGTAGTTTTAGAATATTTTAAACATAGTTGACGCTAGGTCCCAAAATGGGAAAAAAAGGCCCCGAAACCCCCTAAAATTTTGAATAAAAATTGTATGGGAAAGAAACGGTTGAAGGAATAAAAATTTTGGAAAAGAATTTTTTTAAAAAAAAAAAACCCAAATTAAAAAGAGGGAGGCCGGGTTTGCAGAGGAAGGGGGGACCCCGGGGGGGGGGAAAAAAAAAAAAACCCCAAAAAAAGGGGGGATTAAAACCTTGGTTACGGGAGAACCGGGAAAAGGGGATCCCCTTTTCTTTCCAATTTAACTTAAAAAGCATTACCGGGGGTTTTTCCTTAAATTTGTCACCATTAACCTTGCCTTTTACTTCCCTAAAAAATTCCCCTGGGTTTTCCTTTTCCCCCGGAGCGTTCCTAGTAATTTTCCCCCGGAGTGTCCTGGTTTTTCGCCAAAATAGTGACCCGGGGTTCCGGGGTTTTTCCCCGGGCCCGGGAATTTGAAATTTTTTGTTTTTTAATTTTTTGGAAACCCCTTCCTTTCCTTTGAATTCCCCCCGGGTCCCCCTCCTTTTTTTGGGGGTTTAAACCGAAAGCGATTCTAAAAATTAAACACCTTTTAAAACTCGAGTTTAAAATTTTAAAAAAAAAATAATTTTAAAATTTACCCTTTTTTTATTTGTACTTTATGGGGGCTTTTTAATTCATTTTTTTAAATTTTTACCCAAAGAAAAATTTTTTTAAAAACCCCCCAAAAAAAGAAACCCCCCCCAAAATTTTTTTTTTAAAATTTTTAAATTATCCTTTAAATTACCAATTAAAATTTTTCTTTTTCCTTTAAAAATTTTTTTCTTAAAAATTTTTTTCCAAAAAAAAGGGGGGGTTTTTTCTAAACAGAAAGGGGGTTTTTTAAAAAAAAAGCAAAAACCCAAAAAAAAAGGGGGAAAGGGGAAGGCCAAAAAAATCGGGGCATTTGGGTATAAAAATTTGTTTCCATTTTAAATAACCTAAAAACTTTTTTTCCCGCCCCTTTGGGCCTTTGGGTTTTTTTTTCTTAAAAAATAAATTTAAAGATTTTCTTTTAAAAAGGTTAAAGGGAAAAAAGAAAAAAAAAAAAAACCCGGGGGCCCGGGAAGGAAAATTGATAAAAAAATTTTTCCAATATAGGAATTAAAACAATTCTTTAAAATTTTTTATGAATTTAAAATAATAACTAACCCCCCCCCAATTAAAACCTTTTTTTAAAAAACTTTTCCCCCTGGTTTTTTTTGTAAAAAGTGGTTCCCCGGGTTTTAAAAATTTTTCCCCTTTTTTTCCTTTTAATGGTTTTCCTACCAACCCTTTTTGAAAAAACCTTTTTTACTATTTTAAAATTAAAACCTATCTCTTTCTAATGAAAAAAAAATATAGGAAACCCTTTTAAAATTTTTTTTTGGAAAAAATTTTTCCTTTGGGGGATTTTTGTTTAAAACCTTTTTTCCAATTTCCGGGGTTGGGGGGGAAAAAAAAATTTTTTTTCTTTTTTTCCTTGCGTTTAAATTGTCCCCACCCCGTGGTTTTTTTTTTTTTCTTTGTGAAAAAATTCTGTTTTTTCCCAGGGGAAATTAAATTCAGTTATAGTGTTTTGGTTTATATATATTTACCCAAAAAATTTTTTTAAAAATTCATTTTGGTCATGGTCAATGAAAATTTGCTGCAACAGATGGTCTGCAAATTTCTCATTTACATTACAGACACACTGCTACACACTAAATATGAGCCAAAATTCTTTCTTTATATATGAAAGATTTAAAAGAATTTGCTAAATTTTCCCCTCTGAGCCCTACTCCTAAGGCCCCAAGGGTTGCCGAGACTCACCATCTATACAAAATTGCCTAAGGATGATTTTGACCAGCTTTGGACAAAATCCACTGAGTTGTTTATGACGAGCAGCAATTTTAATGAAAAGTTAATAGACAGATGTTTAGATGACAAATGCTGAAGGAACACCATGTAGTGACATATTAGATCACTTCCCCTTTAAAAATAAAACCCAATGAGGCCCAAGGGCCTGCATTGCTCCTCAATTTCAATGATCTTGGAAAAGTAGCCTTTATGCAAAATTTGTTTCCTTTCCCCCAAGAATGCTTTCTGACCAAATTTTGTCAAATTTGTTCATCCTTTAGACAATTCTTTGGACCAAGTGAGCTAATGTTGTCAAGAGAAACTGAGAGTAAACAATGTCTTGCTCTCATTCCAAATGTTACCGACATCATTTAAATCAACTGCAGACTCATCTAGAGTAAAAAGGGCAACAATGATAAAAAAAAAGGTTTCACTTGGTTAAACCTATTGGGGAGTTGAATGTGGACATATTGTGTTTTAAAGTGTATTAATGAAATATTGCCTCAAATATCAAAGCACAATAGGATTGTCCTTAGTTGATATATAACATCGGGATTGTCGTCATTATATCTGTTAGAACTAAAGGGTTAAGATGCATACTTGTTTTCAATATTCACTGATATGATTTGGTTATTATTTAATATTACAATGTTATTTACAGTTGTATGATATCTTATACTTGTCAATATCATGTGATGTAGTATAATCATTAACAGATGATATTACCACATTATCAATAATAACCGGTTCCTGGCGAATATATCATATCAATTTACAGTTTTTTTTCTTTTTTTCTCTGAGAACATCTGCACCAGACAAAAAGATTGATCAGTAATTTCACTTTAAAGTTCTGATACTGTTGCTTCACAAGATTAGCTTCTGATGCTGTTGCTTCACAAGATTAGCTTCTGATGCTGTTGCTTCACAAGATTAGCTTCTTGAGTTGTTGTATTGCCAGATTAGCTGCTAGTGCTGTTGCTTTGCCAGATTGCCCGGTCTCAGTTGCTTTGCCTGATTAGCTTCCTGTGGTGCTGTTTTGCCTGATTAGCTTCCTGTGGTGCTGTTTTGCCAGATTAGCTTCCTGTGATGCTGTTTTGCCAGATTAGCTTCCTGTGGTGCTGTTTTGCCTGATTAGCTTCCTGTGGTGCTGTTTTGCCAGATTAGCTTCCTGTGATGCTGTTTTGACAGATTAGCTTCCTGTGGTGCTGTTTTACCAGATTGGCTTCCTGTGGTGCTGTTTTACCAGATTAGCTTCCTGTGGTGCTGTTTTGTCAGACTAGCTTCCTGTGGTGCTGTTTTGCCTGATAAGCTTCCTGTGGTGCTGTTTTACCAGATTGGCTTCCTGTGGTGCTGTTTTACCAGATTGGCTTCCTGTGGTGCTGTTTTGCGTGATTAGCTTCCTGTGGTGCTGTTTTACCAGATTGGCTTCCTGTGATGCTGTTTTGCCAGATTAGCTTCCTGTGGTGCTGTTTTGCCATATTAGCTTCCTGTGGTGCTGTTTTGCCAGATTAGCTTCCTGTGGTGCTGTTTTGCCTGATTAGCTTCCTGTGGTAGTGTTTTGCCAGATTAGCTTCATGTGGTGCTGTTTTGCCAGATTAGCTTTCTGTGGTGCTGTTTTGCCAGATTAGCTTCCTGTGGTGCTGTTTTACCAGATTGGCTTCCTGTGGTGCTGTTTTGCCAGATTAGCTTCCTGTGGTGCTGTTTTGCCTGATTAGCTTCCTGGTTCTTTTACCAAGATAGCTTCTGTGGTGCTGTTTTACCTGATTAGCTTCCTGTGGTGCTGTTTTGCCTGATTAGTTCCTGTGTGTTTTGTCAATTGTTCGTGGTGGTTTTGCCAGATTAGCTTCCTGGTGGTGCTGTTTTGCAGATTAGCTTCCTGTGTGCTGTTTTGCCAGATTAGCTTCCGCTGTGGTATCTGTGTTTTGCCAGATTAGCTTTCCTGTGAGTCTGTTTTGCCAGATTACTTCCTGTGTTGGTTTACCAGATTAGCTTCCTGTGTGCTGTTTTGCCAGATTAGCTTCCCCCCATGTTTTTTTTGGGCGGTTTTTTTTGGCCCCAGATGAGCTTTTTCCTGTGGGTGGGCTGCTTTGGCCCCAATTAGCTTCCCCCTGTTGTTGCTGTTTTTCCCGCCAGATTAGCCTTTCCTCCCCTGTGGTTGCTGTTTTTTTGCCCAGATTGAGCCTTTTCCCCTGGGTGGTTGCTTGTTTTTTGCCCTGGAATGGGAATTCCCCCCCCTGGTTGGCCCCTGTTGCTTTCACTCCCCCCACGAATTTCAGCTTTTTGTGCCTGTGTTGCCTTGCCAAATTTGGCTTCCCTGTCCCAAACCTAAATACTTTTTGCCAGAAAAATTAAGCCTCCCTGTAATTGTTTTTTGTTTTTTTTTTTCTTCCGCCCGCCCAGACAAATTCGCCCCATATTTTACATAGCCAACTGGACAAACTGTTGTTTTTTGCATTTCCAGATTTTAGCTTTTCGGTTTTGTGGCAAACCCAGCTTAACAACTGGGTCCCCCCTATGGGGGAACACACTTTCTTTTGGTTTTTTTTCTAAATATCAATAATGTTTAAAACAGAATCAGAAGTAGGGAATGTGGTAACATCACATGAATACGATTGGTTTTTTTTTATGGTAAAACCATCATTAATTACTTTACATTTGCCCCGCATTTTCCCCCCTTTTCCCCCCTTGCCCCCCATTTGGGACAACACATGCCCCTATAGGCAAGTTCCAAACCATAACGCCCAATAACACCCCCAGTTGGGGCCCCCCCTCAAGGCTTTATAACAACCCAGTTGGGTTCCCAAATTGTTTGGGGGACCTTTTACAAAAGGCGGGTTTTTTTTTTTTGTGGTTGGTTTTTTTAGTTTTTTTTTTTTTTTTTTTTTTTTTTTTTTTTTCAAGTGTTTTCCCCCCCCGAAAAATGTAAAGACAATTTAAATTGTTTTTACATATAAAAAAGTATTGGGAACATGGTTTTTATATTTGGGTTTATAGTTCCGAATTATGGCCAGCAAAGATGTGTAAGGGGTCAAACTTGTTAAGCTGGGTAAGCAATGGAAACCCCCGAAAACGGGTTTCCCCATTCTATTTGCCCCCACCATACATCCCCTTTGCCTTGCCATATCCGAAAAACAATAACAATATTCACACCACTGGTTGGTTCATTTGGCCTTTAAAAAATATGAACTAATACGAATCTTTTTGTAATTGGTCCAAAGTTTCAATATATGGGCAAAAAAAAATAAGAACTTGGACACCCCATGGTCCCCCCCAATCTCATGATAAATAAATCTCAAAAACCTGTTTTTTTTTTTTTTTTCTTGTTGTCCATAAAAAATTTTTTTTTTTTTGCCATTAATTAGAACTTTTAAAGTACTTTTTTTCTATATCAAAAATATCTTTCCAGTCAAACATGCCAACGTCCCTTGGTTCAAAACTCACTATGGGATTCAAATCAGGTTCCCCTTTTTAACAGGGTGAATGAGACCACGACAAGATTGAAGTAAAAAATGAAACCCAGAAAGTTAAGGACAAATTGAAGACAACGAACAAATTGAGGTTAAAAAACGACAGGAAGTTAGGCAAATTAGACACACCGACAAGTGGTACGACCCAGGAAGTTAGGAACTGAAGACAGCTGGTAAAAAATTAACCATTTCCCTCCTTTAATCATAATGTTTCCCCCTGGGCTTGTCCCCCCTTTCCCGGCCACAAACACGAGTTAAACCAAAAGTAAACTTGAACGTAAAAAACTTGGGAAACGCCCCTGGCTTAATGTGGTACACAACCCCAGAAGCCCTTTACTGGTATAGGGAATATCCACACTTGACCCTACAATTATAAATAAGGTAAGTCCTTATGGGGTGCTTTAAAATTATGCCCCCAGGTGAAAACCGTTCATTCAAAGTCAAGAAAAAATAATAGAACTCCCTCCTAACTTCCCTTAAAACGGTTTTTTTTTAAATTAAAGTAATATACCTTTTTAAATCATAGCAACTGCAGATAATGTAGAAATCAAAAAAGAGGGCCCAGAAATGAAGTGCCAAATAACACAGACCTTAAAAGAATCAATGGTTTAGGAGTTTTTTAAAAGGTTTTGGTTGAAAACTTTCCCCTAAACAACCAGATGCTTTAACAATTTGATTTCAAACTTAGGAGCTCTATCACAATACTTTTGTAATTGTAACTTTCACTTGCGATGACCAAACACATAAACTTATAATTGGCCCATTCTACCAGAAACTTTACATTGAATTTTACATGTGAGAAAAAGTGCCCCATTTATCAGCAAGAAGCTTTCATTTGACTACTGGAAGCTTACATTTGGAACTTCCTCTTGAGGAGCCCTAACACAGTTTACTACATTGGATCTTCTCCTTGAGGGAGCCTAACACGAGAAGCTTACGATTTGACTCTCTTGAAGGAGGCCCTAACATGGAAGCTTACATTGCTTTCTTTGAGAAAGCCCTTTAAACGAAGCTTTACATTGACTTCTCTTGAGGAAATGCCCTAACATGTAAGTCTACATTTGACTTTCTCTTTTGAGGTAGCCCTAACACGGAAGCTTACATTGACTTTCTCTTAAGGAGCCCTAAGCTAACAGAAGCTTACTTGACCTTCTCTTGAGGTAGGCCCAGAACACAAGAAGCTTACATGGGACTTCTTCTTGAGGAGCTCCCTAACCACGGAAGCGTTACATTGCACTTCTCTTGAGAGTCGCCCTGAACACAAAGAGCTACATTGAAACTCTCCTTGGTGAGCCGCGTAAACACGGAAGGCTTTACATTACTTCTCTGAGAGGCCCCTAAACACGAGCTTCAATTGACTCTCTTGAGAAGCCCTAACGCAAACGGAGAGCCTTTACCATTGACTTCTCTTTGAGAAGGCCCTCACGAAGCTTTAAAAACATTGACTTCGAAATTGAACTTCCTCCTAGGAGAGAGCGCCTAACACGGAAGCCTTACATTTGACTTTTTCTCTTGAGGAGCCCCTAAACAACCTTTAGGCTTTAGTCCTTGACTTCTCTGAGGAAGCCCGAACACAGAAGCTTTGCATTTAATTTTATACATGAAAAGCCCTAACATGGAAGGTCTTACAACTTGACTTCCCCTCTGAGGTGCGCCCTCACACGAAGCTTACAACATTGACTTCCTCTTGAGGAGCCTAACACGTGAAGCTTTAATCTTGACTTCTCTGAGGAGCAAAAAAAAAAACTAACACTGAACTTACAATTGACTTTTCTTGCTTGAGGAAAGCCCTAACACTAGAAGCTTACATTTAATTTTAACACTATGAAAAGCCAATGCAGTACTCTTAGATAAAAAAGTAATACACTCTTTCCTTCCCACAAAATAGTTCCTGGGGGGGGGGAGAATAAATTCACCATTGATGATAAATGGGCCCTATATAATTTGTAGAGAATAAGTTTTGTTTTCACCTGCATGTGAGGTAATTGTTATGGCTACTACAAAAAACCGGATGGACACTATATCACCCAAGACCCTTAATCTCGTCTCCCAATACTCCCATGGATGTTGTGTCCACCAGTCCAGTCTACAAATCTTTTCAGGCTGTGCCATTTTTATTTGGTCACTATAGTAGAGCACTTGATAAAAAAATTACAGCAACGTAGCATAGAGCCATTAAAGTTATAATGGTTCTGGAAAAGTGGGTCCTTTGTGCCTGAGTTTTGGTTCCAGCTAGAATAAGAGATTATATGGGTTTTTAGGGTACAGCTATGACCAATGGAGATGCCAGTAATTCTAGAATTTCCCCTTCAAACAGTGAAAAACTGATATCTGCTGAGGGTAAACGACCTTATGTATAAAAACACTGAAATGCTCTTCTAAGCTATCTAACAAAGAAAAGACCCATAATTTTCCTTTAACTTCAAAATTGATTTCAACGAGGGCCGAAATATGAACAAAATTATAGATTTTGGTGTGAGAATTGCCCTGAAAAAGGACAAGAGATTAGGACGGCAGGTTGTTTTTCAGGAAGGTTTAAGTGTCTCCGATAATGTTTTTATCGACAATTAACCCCCTCGTCCATAATGATAAATCTAGGCTAAAAATCCAGTATCTTAAGAGTCACAATCATCCAATGAGAGGGTGGTGAATCACATGAACAGGACGCCCTGAAGTCTATATCAACATGCTTAAAAACACGTCCCTGACTTTCATGTCACATGAAACAATTTGCAAAATGATATCATGAAATGTTTTTTTGACGTGGTGTCTTTTCCAAATAGCTGGGTATATTAGCAGTGTTCTGAAAATGGTACATCAGTCCTGTCCGCGCTATGGTTTGAGGTGCTTTTGAAGGAATTTTACATTGAGTACTTTTGCCAAAGAAGGAAAGTAGGACAGTAGAAGAGAAAAATAACCGGAAGGGAGAGAAAAAGGGGGAGAGCGGGCATCCCCTCCTTCACCCTACTGAAAAACTGAGAACTAGACACTGTGTAATGAATCTCTAAGTGAACGTCAGCGTGCCGTTCCAAGTTCATTTCCGATGAAGGAAGGTGAGAAATCACAATACTTTAAATGGATCACAACATTGGTTTTTTTATATATGAATTTTTAAAAAGAAAAAACAACAACAGATTGGTAAGTGTAAACTTCAGAGTCCTTCACACCTGATTGTTCCATTTTTGGAATTCATTATCAACCCGCCCATCTTCTCCGAAACCCCTGGGTTATCTTTTTAATTTTTCTCTGTCGTTAAGTCCTACGATCCTATTCACAGAAATCCATTATTGGGTTTTGAATAACACCGCCCCCGGACTGTATAGGTCTAGACATGGGTTGAAATATCCGTAGTTAACATTAAGAATTATTACGTTTTTCCATGGTTTAAATTATGATTTATGTTTTTCTTTCATGATGGAGTCAATTATATGTTTTTTTGGTTCATTTTAATGACTAATTGTCTATGGTTAAATAAAAAATCAAACCAGGCTTTTTTGAACATTTCTCACTCTGTTCATGTTTTTGTTTTTTTGGTTTGGCAAGTTTTTTTTTCTGTTTTTGTCATTTTTTTCCCTTTGTTTTGAAATTGTTTTTTTTTTCCTTCCCTTGTTTTTTTTGTTTTTTTTGTTTTTTTTTGTTTTTGTTCGGGCAACTGGGATTGGGAGTAGGATATATCGATGTTATTTCTTGTATTTTTTGAATTCAGCCTCTAAAGCCATTTTTTCTAGAACGCACAACCAGCTTTACTGCCTCCTACATTAAACCCCTTACTTCTCACAACCGCTCACTTCTCCTACATTAGAAAACCGGCTTATCTGCAACCACCACCTCCCTCCTCCTACATTAAAACCCTTACTCCTCCACAACCAAGCTCACTCCTTCCCGACATTAAACTCCTTAACTCCTCCACAACCATCTTCACTCAAAAGGAGGAAAGCTCCACATAAACCCCTACTCTCACACCACCCCTCCACTCCTCCTAACATTAAACCCCTTACTCTCACACAACTCAGCTCACTCCTCCCTACATTAAAACCCTTATCTCGACTCACAACCTGCTTCACTCCTCCTACATTAAACCCTTTACCTCCTGAACTGAAACCAGCTCACTCCCTCCCTACATTAACCCTTACTCATCACCACGCAGCTCACTCCTCCTTCATTAACCTTTGACTTCTCACAACCCCAGCTTCACTCCCCTCCTACATTCAAACTCCTTACTCCTCACTGAAACTCAAGCGCCTCCCTTCCTCCTCCATTAAACCCCTTGACTTCCCTCACGACTCCATCTCCACACTCCTCCTACATTAAACCCTTACTCTGAACTGAACCAGCTCCACGTCCTCCAACATTACCCCCCTTACTCTCACGCAACTCAGCTCACGTCCTCCGTTTGTACATTACAAACCACTTATTATACTCGTCCTCACACCTCCGCTCACTGCTCCTGCCTCCATTACAACCCCCTTACTCCTCACAACCAGGCTCGACTCCTCCTACATTAAAAACCCCCTTACCTCCCGCACTGAAACCACAGCCTCACTCCTCCCTACATTAAAACTTAACTCTCCACAACCAGCTCACCCCCTCCTACTTAAAACCTTACTCCTCACAACCGCTCACTCCTCCTACATTAAACCCTTACTCTCACAACCAGCCCCACTCCCTTCCTACATTAAAACCCTTACTCTCACTAACCCAGCCCGTCACTCCACTCCTACATTAAAACCCTCTTACTCTCAACAACACCAGCCTCAAATAGCTTTCCTCCTACATTAAAAAACCCTTTAACTCTCACAAACCCGCTCACTCCTCCGAACATTAAACCCTTACTCTTCACCAATCCAGCTTTGAAGGCTATCTGACTTCCTACCAACTGATGCCTGGGGCACATCTATATTATGAGCAAACTAATTTGTTTTTGTGGAAAAGGATAAAATTTGTTTGGTATGAAATGTTTTTTCAAACTGAGAAAATACCCTTGATTGCAGAGAGTCCTTAAATTAAAAACAAAAACCTGCATATCTTTCACGCTTGTTGTAATATCTAAAGTTTTTTTCCAACAAACAGGAAAGAAGGGGAATGTAAAAAATTTTTATAATAAAATCCGTAATGTTCTTAGACCAATAAATACGACAAATTAAATGTCTGATCTAAGAAAAAGAAGATGTAAAACTGAAGCCTATATGGCTTGGTTTTCATCTTCACATTACTCCAACACATTCAAGCATGACACCCGTATAAAACTAAACCTACCCCCCGTGAAAATCCACCAATCCTGTTTTTTACAATATCGTCTATGTTTTTCTGTGGTTAAAATTTGGGGAGTGGCTTTCCTGATAGTGGGTTTTTTTCCATGGTGAAAAATTTGGGAGTTTGGGCTTTCTGATAGTGTTTCCATGGTAGACAATTGGGAGTGGCTTTGCCTGTTATGTTTTTTTTTCCTGTTGGTAAATTTGGGAAGTGGCCTTTTCTGTTATTGTTTTTTTTTCCATGGTTAAAAAATTTGGGAGTGGGCTTTTTTCCTGGATAGTTAGTTCCCATGGTTAAAAATTTGGGAGGTAAATTGCTTTCTGTTTAGTGTTTTTCGTCCTTCTGTCCTCGTGGTAAAATTTTGGGAGTTGCTTTCTTGATATTGTGTTTTTTTCCATGGTAAAAATTTGGGAGTGGGCTTTATTGTTTCTGTTTAAGTGTTTTCCAATGGTCAAATTGTTGGGAGTGGCTTTTCCTGGTTTAGTGGATTCCCTGGTAAAAATTGTGGGAGTGGGCTTTTTCCTGTTATTGGATTCCCATGGTAAATTTTGGGAGTGGCTTTTCTGTTGTAATTTTTTTCCCTGGTGGAAATTGGAGGTATTTGGTTGACCATACATTTATTTTTCTTCTTTATGTATCATTAGTAATAATTTTTTTTTTTGGTTGATGACAATTTTTCCCTCTGAATTAATAACTTTAAATAAAAAAATACGCCTTGTTGGCCCCGATGGATCGAGCTTGCGAGTGGTGCTTAACAAGGAGAAAAATTGGAATACCCGGAGAAAACTGCCACAGGTCAGGCAGGTGACCCATACCTTTAATTTTTCCCATATGTTCCCCGCGCCTCTGGAATCAAACCCCGTCCCACCTAGGTGAAAGGTTAAAATTTGGTTTTGTCACTTTGACACCCACAACCTATTATGACAATTTTATTTTTAAGTTTCATTGATTAAGTGGTTTCTTCAAATTCATCAGATCCTTTGTAATATAACTTTGTCACAAAACAAGAGAAAACGGGAAATGAGTCCGTCAATGCCTTTTTTTTTTTTATATATACAAATTTTGTAATTTTTTGGTAATTAGTAAGATACATATTGAAATGTCTAATACCTGATATAAGTCTCCTACTAAATACTAACTGAAAGTCGCTGATTATTCACTATTAGAGTTCCCCTGTAGAGCCCTATATGCCTTCCTGGTCAATATAGATTTTAAAATAACAAACAAAAACATTTCACAATGTTCTGAGTTTTTAAGATCAACTGGTTTTTCCTTATTGAAAGTTATTATTTCTCACAATAACTGGCTGCCGTGATGAACAATTAATCATTTAAGTTTAAATTTCCATTTCTTTCATGATCCTTATGAAGTCTCTATAATACCACGCATATCGGTCCGGTAATTTAATTGCATTTTAAATCATGTAAACAATCCCAGTACCTGATTTAAGTCCTTTTTTCAATGTTCCATAAAACATACAATAAACCTTGTATGAGACCATACAATCACAACTTGCCCTATCCATGAACATATCTAATTTTTTTATTTCTATAAAAAAAAATTGATAAAAAGCTTTCCAGGCTGAAATGGCTATCCCTGAAGCCAATTGGTTTTTATCAGTAAAAAAATATTCTCACAGTTTTTGTAATGGCTTCGTGATATATCAAAATAGAAAATGTCCCCTGAAAATAACAATTGAAAATATCAGTAAAATTCTTATATCTTGTTAACATGGGTAAAAAATGCATTTATCAGCTTATGCCTTTACCTTAAATTGACAAATAAACCTGTCACCTATAGGACGCAATTGTCTACAGATTTTTTATCCTATTGGACCTTGATAGTGCAAATGTACTTTATAGATAGAGTTTTTCAGATAGGCGCAGTTTCTTTTTTGTATCGTAGAACCGAAGAATAATTCAAACAGCGTGTTTTTTTCCAATTCTATACATTATATCCTGGGTCCCTGTAAATCTAGGAAACGCTTTTTCCTGATGTGGCATGCCAAGCTTGACTTTTGGTACTTCTAACTTTCTTGAGAACTCGTTGAAATCATGCCAAACAACAGAGCCAAAAGGGCTGGTCTAGACAAGTGAGTTGGGAAAATGAATAGCGTTGTAAAAGTTTTTAAGTTACAAACCGAATGTTGTTTTTCTTCCATTAAAAACAAGTGACATCATTTGATGTTGCTTGTTCAAAGGGAAAAGGAATCTGGCTTGAAGTCTCTTGTTTCAGGAATTTGAAATCTTATTAATTTTTTATGGTTTTTTTTCATGATTCACCTTAATTTTGGCATCTCGTAATGACGCTATAATCATCTGCGTTTACAAGGAAATACTCCCAAGCCCTTTATATGAATCTGAAGAAAGGAAAATTTGAGATTACCACTTAAGAAAGAAAACACAAGGGAATGTTATTTTACGGCAGTAATTCTAAAGAGTTTTTTTTTGTGGTTTTTTTGTTTAACTAATCAACAATCCATTATTTATACTTATAAAATACAAAACCGTCTGAGAATAACTCAATCAGCATTGGAAGAATTAAACCTAGAAACTGGGCCAAGTAAGATGGGTGACTAGTAAACCCCTCCTCAATTCTGCAAACGAAGTCAATGTAGATTTGGAAACGTGGAACTGAAAATTTGGTTGAAATTCATATCTCCAATTCAGGTTTGTTGGAAACAGAGTTGTCTGGCATTTAAAACCGCGCCTGTTTTTTTTTCCATAGTACTGCAGTTGACGCATATGCAACCTAATTTGAGAATACTAACGTGAAAGGATCTGACCCACTCGACTCCTTGAATCATTGATATTTTTGTTGTGAGTTTCTTTTTTTCCTCTTCTGGAATCAATCTTTTTCGGTTTAGGAAGTAGTTGTCGTACAAACTTAAAGTTCATGGTTTTTGAAAACTTATCGAAAACCCTGTTTTTATAGTTGACTCAGTTTTTTTTTTGCCTTATACGCAACCATAATTTTTGGAAAAAAAAGAAAAATATAAAATTTGACATCCTACAACATGATCGATTAAATATTTGTGGGAGAGTATTTTCTGGAAATCAGCCCATCGGTTAGGGATGTAGTTTTCGCATCCTAACATAAAATGTGTGTCCCCCTACAGACGTAGCGGCCGGAAGCGGGACAGCCAAAACCTGATACCAGTAATGAACCCCCCTAACTTCGTTGGTGGGGGTAATACATCTAAGGGAGAGAAACCTTAATCTAAGAGAGGGAAACGTGATATGAGGGAAAAAACCTCCATCATAAAAGGGAAACTCAAATCCAATTAAGTGGTGAAAATCAAAATCAATATAATGAAGGGTACATTCCAAATCAATAAGAGGGATCAATCAATAACGTGGGGTGAACCTCAATCAATAAAGGGAACTCCAATCAATAAAGAAGAAAATCAATCATAACGGGGAAAAATCAATCAATGAAGAAGGAAAATCAATCAATAAAGGGAAACTTCAATGTCAATGGGGGGGATAAAAACTCAATCAATTGACAAGGAAACTCAATCATAAGGGATATCGACAACCATTGCCAATTCCAAATAGGGTTAAGCAACTAAAATTCCTACAAGAAGCCCGTGACCTTATGGTCAAAAACCTGAGACTTCTCTATGTTATTTTTACGATGTTATTTCTTTAATAGTTTCCATAAATAATAGACATGTCTTAAAAATGCCTTTATATGCATTCGTAAGTCTCCTTACTCTCAGGGGAGAAACATGGTCAACCTAATGGGCGCCATTAAAAATTTACAATTTTGATAAATCCGTAAAGACGCTTTCTATCCTAGACGAGTATTTGACCCTAAAAACATGGGTATTGTTACTCAAGTAAAAAGATCTAAGAAATATGTTTATCGACTGATGGTTCCATTCATATGATTTAATATACCCATTTTTCTCTTCAACTTCCGTTCTTTAACCTATAACCTTTTTTTCTTGCTTTCACTATTTCCGCGTTCTTTAACCCGTTTCCATTTGATTATTCGGCACAAAGAGATTATTATCTTTTAAATATTAATTGATCTCGATGACAAAGTTATCTATAAAATTGCAAAGTTTTTTAATTAAAATTGTCCAACCAGTGCAAATCAATATCTTAAGCCCAACAAAAGGGCGCATACTCTCATAAAAAACCTGACAGGTCTTATCATATTGTATGATAATGTGAAACTTCAATGTCATCCCTCTATATCTCATATGAAACATCTCAAAAAGATTATGGTTTGGAAAACTGGTAAGACCTAGATGGTAAAAAAACGGTCCCAAGGAATTGTTTTTAAATGGTTCGACAAATAACTATTTAACATACAAACGCTAATAAACGCTTTTTCTCACTATTGAATGCCTATAATTAATTTTTTTCTTTTTTTCAATGTAAATACTCAAAATTGATTGGTCGAAAAATTCTTTCAGTCCTTCTATGAAAGAAATTCCCGAGAATGGGCGCGAAATGTTGAACCGTCATCAATACGACAATTGAGCGTTGCGTATTGATTTTTGAGAAAAAGAATAAATACCATTTAAACATGAGTAAAAACTGTAGCATAAACAATGTTCATTAAAATTAGAATAATTCATTTTTTTTCAAGAAAATTAATTATAACGTTTTTTGATGTGTGCAATTTTTTTTTGGTTTTTTTTTTAAGTTTTTTTCTCGGGTAATGAAAACAAATTTGGTTTTTCAAAACTTCTGTAAAGAAATCCACTACGCGGATTCCATAAGCGAGTTTTTTTTTACTAAAAAAATGGTTTTTTTATACGCCCGATGAAACTAAAAAAATCTGACATCATTTCTTAATATGATAAAAGTTCCCCGCCTTCTGAAGAAGTGCCTATCCCATGAAGTCTATTACCTTTATGGAGTGGCGATTACTGTAGTAAGCGAACACTTACTGTTTTTGTTTTCCGTCATAGCTGCCTTCTCAGTCATAGATGAATAAATCAAATGATTTTTTAATATTACATTATGCCTTCAATTTTACTTCCTAACACCAAATGTTTTTGAGTTTTTTCATAGTAAACTTTATCCATACCGCTTAGCAATCAATAACATCCTGAACTAATTTTTGAAAAAAAAAAGTAAGAATAAAAAAAAAATCAACTTTCAGGATTTGAGATTTTTCTGTTAATGAGAGTAAAACCAAGAATCTGAGTGACTGAGATTTTCTGGCAATCCTCGGACGCTGAATTCCCTGATTACCTTCCGTTTACACCGCTGTTCAATTAATGCCCAAACTGTCCAGTAACTTACGAGATTAATTTTAACGGTTTTTTCGCTTTAAAAAACCTCCCCCCGAGAAATGCCTTGGATTTTTGTTCAATTGAAATGATCAAGCTGAAAATCTCCGCACAGGAATACCCTGATCATTGGGAAGTAAGGTTCCGAAAGGAAAATAATCGTATCTGAATTTTTTTATTGCGAGTTCTCACTCATTAGGTAATTTAGCTTGGAAATAATTCAAGGAAGGAAAATAACAAATGTGAAACAAAGGTTTTGGTGTGATGTAAGATCTGAAATCAAGAAACCTTTTGTGTAAATAAAATCCAATAATGCAGGTCTGATGTCCCAAGCGCAGGACAAAAAATCAATCAAATGAATTAAATGAATGCTTTTTTTTAAACCAAAAAAAATTTTGTGACCATTTGGTTTTTTTTTAAAATGTACCTACTGGCCCCATTTTCCATGATTGTTTTATATAACAATTACAATACAAAGTTAAAAATGCTGATCTGTTCCTATAACTCACTATATTGATGTGAAAATGATTTCTCGTTTTAAAAGTCTTTCCATGCGTTATTGACTTTTTAAAATTGTTTTAATTTTAATAGAATAAAACCTAAAAATGTTATTTTTTAATTTATTTTTTCTCAATCTTCCCTTTCCGTATGTCGAGATCTCAGAGTGAACCTGACCTCTCATCATTTAAATACTTAATAACCTCATCATTTTCCTAGACGAACTTTTTAATTTTCCTAAAGAGGACTACCTTTCAGGCAAAATTTAAAATTTATTGATCAAATAAAAAGCTCACAGGTTTTTTTTCCAATTTTCCTTTATCCTTAAACTGGTTGGTTTATGTTTAATTAAACCTCCGCTTTCATAGATGTATATAGAATTAAACAATTGCCTATGATTGATTTTTTTTTTTTTTTTGAAGAAATGCTGTTTATTTTAATATATGGTATGTTGCAAAAATGTTTTTTTTCTGAATTAAGCCCTGGTAATAATCTGCTTTTTTTTAATATTTGAATTGAAATACTTAATATAATATAAAAATGATTAAGGCATCCTCTAATTTTAGCTGATGATACAGTGATTTTTTAGATTTAACAGCTATGGGGAATTTTTTTAACAGATAGGCAGTCCTGACTACTAAAAATTTTTTTAAATCTATTTTGAAAGAATTTATAAGTTTTAGATTTTACATACTTGTCCATCCGTAAAAATCAGAATAAAGACGATAATTGCCCTGATACTTTTGGATATATAACGCAAATTTTTTCTAAATTGACAACTTCATGACAAGCATAAACATACCGGAAACCCGTTATCGTCAGTCAAGGGTAATTCAAAATACCATCGTCTATAGTTTAAATCTATCTTCTCCTAAAAAACTGAGTATTAGTGGCCAGTAATTGATGCCGTTGGTGATAAATTTGGGGATATTTCCCTGACTGGACAAGGTCTTTTTCATCTTCCGCCTCACATGGTATATGTACATGTTCTTGTACTCCTTTCTATCAGGTGGTGGCGGATTGTGAGGCATGAATGACCACCTATTTTTTAAATTATTTAAAATACATCCACTAGTCCCTATATTAAAGTGTACAGGTCCCGGGCTCGATGGCCAAATACTCGGCTCATGCTTCCACATACTCCAGTGGCTGAAATCGATATCATGATATATTCCTTAAAATACGTTTTTGCCCTAATGGTGACAGCCTTCCATGGTAATGTGGGAATAGTACAAAATGATGACTACTACTACACAAGTGACATGTCGCCCATGGACATACAAATTTAATGAAAAAAAATTGGTCTCCAAACCTCCCTCGGGGGGCATTACAGAAAAATGTACATGTTGTGTCGCTCCGGAAACTGATGGAACCTAGAATTGACTCTATATATCCATCTCCTGTTGTTTGACACAGAAATTTATAAAATGATCAGTTTTTCTTTCTCACTCCGGCATTAACGCACCACAATGAAAAATTTATCTAATCAAGAGAACTAACTAAGTTTTGTATATTCTTTTTTTTTTTTTTTTTTTTTTTTTTTTTATTTTTTTTTTTTTTTTGTTTTTTTTTTTTTTTTTTGTTTTTTTTTTTTTTTTGTTTTTTTTTTTTTTTTTTTTGTTTGTTTTTTTTTTTTTTTTTTTTTTTTTTTTTTTTTTTTTTTTTTTTTTTTTTTTTTTTTTTTCTTTTTTTTTTTTTTTTTTTTTTTTTTTTTTTTTTTTTTTTCTCCATCATTATTGTTAAAGTAAAAAGTAACTAGTTACGCAAGAATAATTTTTCGATTATCCATCCCATTGGGTAAAACCCTTTCCTGAGAAATATTACCAATATGTAATATCCCGTGTTTTTCGAAGTAAAGGTGGTTCGGCGATGGCCCCGAGGCTATAAGTAAAACCTTGGCCGGTCTAGTGTAAAAATTTTTCTAATGTTTGGCCCGAATGGTTGATTAAAAGTTGAGGGTTCCCTGACAACATTTTTAATTCATGTAATACAACATGTTCCCTATATTTTGCTTTGAACAAACGATCATATTAAATCCAGAGTTTAACCTCAAGTGGGTTTTTTACTGAGAAATGAAGCGCGTTATTGGGCTTCAAACATTTAGTTGAGTTGAACTTGAATGATGCCAACTTTTGGCCGTGATTGCGTTTTATGCTATTTAACAAATATAATGTTTTACAAAATAGGTCTTAATCGAAAAAATAACTTTTGGCTTATAGGATTTAAAAATTTTCTGTAGACATTGTCCTGTAAGGAATTTTCATACATACTTTTCAACACTGGTTATATCCCCCCCCGGATAATCTTCCCTGGGATAAATCATCCTTAGATCATCTGTTCCTGGATAATTTCTGTGTAGCTGGAGAAAAACCCACATAGTTTCCGCAGTGACCGCTAAATACCGTTTCACATTTTTTCACACAGACAAATCAGTCAGGGCAAGTCCTCAGATTCCCTAAATAGACGTAGAATCCCACAAATACAACAATAATTCAGCAGCACTCAGACTAAGGGAGGTCATTTAATAGCGATTAACAAGCACTCAGTAGTACGAGGTGCAAATGCGATGTTAGCTAATTACAAGCTTTCTGAACTTTGGGAGGGGTTCATACTATGAATTACAAGCCTCAACTACTACGTAGGTCAGTAAACTACAATTGAACAAAGCACTCAAGACTACGGGGTCATAAGTAATAACGAATTTTACAAGGGCAACTCAGAATACTACCGGAGGTTTCATTAAATACAAATTACAAGCAGTCAGACTTTTGAGGTTAGTCCAATAACCAATTAACACGCGCTCTCAGACTTACATTTTGGCGTTCTGTTTCTAACTAGTTAAACGCTTAACCTTGAGTCCAAGATGCTTACAAAATGAATATCCTGACCTTATTTAAAATAACTATTCATAAATCAAAAATTCTTTTCCAGCAAATTTTAGAGAAGTTTGAGACAAGGCCCCTAGGAATTTCCGAAGTTCCAACCGGACAAACCCATTGCTGGATTCAGGGCATTGAAAGCAACGGTTACATGACTATAATTAAAATCTCACATTTCCTTGTCTCCTGTTTTTCTTAAACCCATCTAACCTTATTTCAACATCCCAAACCCGTTTGTCCTGAACATAGTCAGAAACCAGGAACGCATTATACTAAACCAAGGCCAAATTTAAATGACAGATACAGCTATTGATTGGCGAATTTGTATTTGATGCTTTCTGCCCCTTTGTATATATCAGGGTTTTTCTCGTTTTTACCATTTACGAAACATGTTGGTGAACTGTGTCCTTACAGTGGTGATGGCCTTCCTGTAATAAAAACCTCTATCCCTACGAAAACAACACAACAGTAGAGGCCAGTCATTCACCTGTAATGAACTTTACTTTAACATATACAATTGTTAACAGGTGGAGACACATCACAACTTAGAAGAGAAATAATGAATTCCTAAATCCTCTCTCCCCGTGCCTAGTGGTGAGTTATGATTCCCCTTTTAACCAATGGAGTAAAAACATATAAAGTATATTATTGGGAAAAAAATAATAAAATTTCACGACGTAATGCAAGAAAGTGGCAGTCCATAAGGACTGTTCCCCATACATCGATTTTAATTGAAATTGCAGGTAGCCAAAATTAATTACTGGGTACTGTCAACTCAACTTGCATCCTTGAATCTCATAGATGTGCTTATGCCACCCTCTATAATGGACGATAAGTACTGAAAATTGTTTCATAAATGATGATTAAGAGACCAAATTAAATTTTGGGAAACCTGGGTAAAAACAGTAACTTGAATATTCCAGCAATGTAACAAGCGGGGATATGAAAATTTAGACAATAATCCACAAATCAGTGAACATGAATTTTCGTTATATTGGCAATGCGAAACACGCTTAATTTACAGCTAATATAGAAATAAAGCCCGACCGTATATTCCCCTGTGTAATATATATATAGACTCCTCTTTATTCCCATATACTCATTTCCCCACATTTCTAATGAAACAACTTATTCTGAACTCCTAACACACATTTATTATATATCCAGGACCTCCATTTTTCCTGCTGATTAACTAAGAGTTTGTTATACCTTTTAATGTCAACGTTTTTTTCCATTTTTCCTAAGGAAAAGTCTTATAGATTTTAAAGGGATTTCTAGATCTTCAGATTTTCTTCCTATCAATCCCAAGAAAATGGCTTTGATATGGAAGTTCTAATAAGAGCGGCGTTGTGGGGAAGGAATTTCCCTTATGATAAAGGAACATTGGGAATCAAGACCTTAGTTTTGATTTTAAGTAAATTGTGGTTTTTTCAGGAAGAGTAGTATGAGCCATGACAATGTCTAGAAACCTATATGGTGTTTTATTTTCATAAACTTATGAAAAAACTGTCAGTAAATTATGTTTTGTGGTTTTTTTTTTATTTAAGGAAATCGCGAAAGAATTATAAACAGCAACACCATGCTGTCAATCCTAAGGAGTAAGTTATCGTGTCATCTTCCAAGGTCGAGGCCCAGTGCTAAACTGTTTTACGCAAACTAAGGTCACAGTGGACCTATTTAAACATCAGGAAAAGGTTTTATATTACCTTTTTATTTATCAAAATAGCAAGATTGGCCCTACTTGTTGAAAGTATTATTTTGGGTCGTCCCTCGCGATTTTAAAGTGGGCTTACTGTTACTAGCTACGTAAGGTCACAGTGTGGGACCTATTTACACATAAAAGGTTAAATATTGAACTTTGTTGTTTTATTATCAAAAGTTAAACAATATTGGTCCTACTTTGGAGTATTATTTAGGGTCCCACTCTGAATTTTGTTTTTTAAGTGGCTACTGTTTTACATGAGCTAAGGTCGCCAGTGGGACGCTATTTTTATACATCGGAAGGGGTTATAGATTGACCTTTTTTTTATTATCAAAATTACAAATATTTGGCCTACTTGAGTATTATTTTATGGCCAACTTCCGATTTAAAGTGGGTCTAACTGTTACAACAGCAACTACGGTCACAGTGGACTCTATTTAAACATCAGGAAGGGGTTTTATAATTGACCTTTTTTTTTTTTAAGTTAATCAAAATTACAATATTTGGCTCTAACTTTTGTTGTAATCATCTAGGGTCCGCTTCTGATTAAATTCAGCAACACAGCAACAGCTGGGAAACCTGTCAACCACCAAACTTTACTGGTCCCTGATAGCATGTAAGAATTTCGCGACTTACCTGAAAGCTAAGCCAAAAAGATAAAACATGTTGAGATTTGAGAACAAACAAATGTTTACTACTGAAGTTTTTGTGACATGGATTTTGCCTTTAACAATATAATGTCCCCCGGCCCTGGGGGTTTTTTAATGTTTAAATTGGTTTGTAATAAAATCGAACAATTGAAATCTAAGGCTTTGTAACTTCTCCCCACGTCACCGAGACACTAGGTCCCCGTGGTGAATGTAATAAAGTTGTGCAATGTCTTCACGAAGGCAATTTAATTACATATACAAGTAACTACAATGCCAATCCCGGATGAAATACAATTTAAGATCACTGGAATTGGAATATTTAGACTGTTTAATGATCAAACAACAATCTTTGTAAAACAGTCAATTTAAGGGCCCTCTCTGAAAGCAATTTTTGGAATACCATTTCCTTTTTAGGATCTGAAAAAATCAAATTTTTGAGATTTTGAATGGAAATGACCATTAGCCCTAAATCTAGATACAAATTTAAATCAGGCTCAAATTAAGGTCAACTGCAAACAGCCTTGAAATCATTATATAAGTCCATCTGATTTCCCTGTAACAAAGGCCCATGGGGCCTATGTCAAATTTTTAAAGTCAATTTGACCCACCCATCAGCCCCAGGGTCAGTCAGGGCCAATGTATATGGGGCATACCAATCAAACTGCCATCCCTACTGATAGTTTCATACCCAAATTTTGATTTTTTTAATGCTTAAACTTTAGGGGAAACAAAGGACCCGGGTTCTGAAGTAAAAACAATTACATAAAATACCTAACCCTTCCAATCTTATGAAGAGTACTTGATCCTACCATACTGGATATTGAGAAGGAGACTACAAAATTTCAGTCATTTAATACTTTTTTTTTAGAGTTTCGTCCCCGGTGACCTAAAAATGCATGGAAAGTCATGTATTTTTATGCTATGTATAAGTTCAATAAAAATGATATAGTTATTTTGGATACATAACAAAATAAGGGAATCAAATAGCATTGGCACCTCACTCAATTACCATCTTTATTTTGCAATTAAGTCCAGGGTGGCCAACACACATAACTCACAGTGGTTTCGTTTAAAAATGTCCCTAGTTTATTAGAATGGTCATTTACGGATGGACCCAGTGGGTTAGAAGTCTGGGTAGACTTTTAACAGGGAAAGAAATCTTTGTTGATGGTTCTTAATGAACCCCCAATAATTTGATGGGTTTTACTTATGGACATGGGGTTATTGCAGATAAAGGAACATGATGAAGAAAAGGATAAAAAAATGCATTAAGTGGACTGAACAAAGCTGTTTGAAGTGAAAACGATCCAAAACCCCTACTAAAAAATGTTTCTGATTTTAAAAACTGAGTGTAT
>NW_022980515.1:0-4157 GCF_902652985.1 Pecten maximus
TACTTATCTACATATACATATATTCTTTAGAAAAGAAGAAAAATAACTGTAAACAAAAGCAGTGATATGGATTTCCAAACAAAGCAAACGAAATCTTCCGAGTTTCCATGTCGCCTGATCGCCACTCTGATGCAGTCGTTAAGACCGAATACCAACTTTTGACATGGTTTGGTTATCGCCATGGTTACAGATGATTAGTAGTTATGATCTACACCTGGGTTTCTCAACCTTTGATCTTTGAGTATTCTACTATCTTAATTAATACAAGCATGATAGCTGTGTTAACATGACTATCTCTAAATAGCATACATATCATGATTTGCATGTCACATCTTTTAGACCAACAAACAAACATGTCATTGATACATATGTTGTATGCTGAAGGAATTTCATAATCGCTGACCAGATTTTTTTTCTATTTTGGCTACAACTTACTTAACCTGTGTCTATAATGTTTTATAGGGTATAATGCGGGAATCAGGAAAGGATTACTTATCTCAACATCTAGAAAAGCTAATTATTTACTGGATATACTCCATGATTTATTTGATATATTAAACAATGATATCTATCTCCTGGTTACCATGGCATTATTGTACAACAGAGAATGATGATGGATATTAAACAAAAGACAAAAATCTCTACAGAAACATTTGAAGGATCCATATATTAGTTTTAATCATCATACACAAAAAAAAAAAATCATAAAACATACTTTTCGCTTTCCTCTCATCACTTAACATACATTACTCCCACACTATCTTCCTGACAAATTATAACTTAAACAACTTAACACATAGAAAACCAGACACAGTAGCTTATGTCTACACCAAGGGCATTCTATAACAGATCACAGCTTATAGATAACGAAAAGTCTAAATTAAGATTTATAGAAATGAACAACTACATATGATTGTAGTCTAAAAGGTTACAAGGAAATTTATGTAAATTTCAGACTAGCTGTCGGGGAAAGATTGTTTACAGACTTCATAAATGTCGGCTTCCTCTCACTGTATACAACACCGTAGGTACCTTGTAACAAGATAACCGCTCCGTACAGCATATTTCGTCTACCGGTATCTTCTCGAGTAGAGTTCATTGCACACTTTCCCTATCTCCTTTAATGACATGTGAAATACATCCAGGTACATATCTATTCAGTAGAAATGTAGACTTCAAAACGTGCTTGTGTCTCAAAAAAAAAGCGAGGGAAACTTCTTCAAAATTCACAAGATAATTTTTCAAAGTTTTGATTTGATAATTTTTTTAGATGACTTTACACCAGGATTTATGTTATCTGTCCCTGACCTGTATTCCCACCCCTAGTCTCTTCATCAGTCCCCTCCCTAACCCCACCCCCAGGTTCCTTTAAGACCCCATCCCAGACCCTGCTATCTGCGGCCACCAAGCTGTTGTTTCATTGAGCGTATATTTTCTACCAATTGTTTGTCAGCAGCTCCACATTTCTGTAACACTAAGTTCAGGTCGTCCTCACTGTGGTTCTCAAACGCAGCCTCCGCAGCAGATTTCTTCTGACTGAAAAGTTACAATTATTAAAGGTTTATTTACAGGTTTCAACTTATACAAGAGGCTTATACGGCCTGTATCATAGTCTCATTTATACTTATGTAATATATCTGGGTTCCTTACATTATTCAGAGTAAAATAAACATGTGAAGAATTGTAAATATAACTTAATTTATCTTGATACGGCATCACTAGTCAATATGAATGATACAATGATTTTTAAAGATCAGTCAAACCTTACCCAATCTTCAGCAGGCATTTGACCTTCTGATCTGGTTGAACTCTGGCTATATACTTCATGGCTTCTGCTACATTTTTGTGTTTGGAACACACTTCTACAAATGCCTGCAAGACAATAAAAATATCCAGAATTATTTCTAATAAAAATGTCTTATCTGTCCCAGGTTCTCAGTATTTCCCGTTTTAAGCAAATTCACAAATTCCCCAAAACATTTATGTCATCTTACCTCTAGTCCTACAGGGGGTTTCTTCGACTTGGAGAATCTTTCTAACTCGGCCCATTCACCTGCTTGTCCAAGGGCATGCATCCGTAACCACCAGTACCTACAGAAGATATGTATAAAACTGATTTCAGGAAAAATTTAACAAGAATGTTTTATTGGGGAAAATATCAGGATACAGAAATGCTTTCTTAATATCAGATATGATGATTTTACCATCCTCATCAATTTTTAAGAAAACTTTCTCTAAACAAATCAGATCAAAACATATCTCCAAAAACAAAAAGTAAATGATTCCATTACAAAGGGAAGGGGGGAATAATTAGGTTAAATACAGAGGAAAGGGGGAATAATTAGGTTAAGTACAGAGGAAAGGGAGAAATAATTAGGTTAAGTACAGAGGAAAGGGGGAATAATTAGGTTAAGTACAGAGGAAAGGGAGAAATAATTAGGTTAAGTACAGAGGAAAGGGAGAAATAATTAGGTTAAGTACAGAGGAAAGGGGGAATAAATAGGTTAAGTACAGAGGAAAGGGGGAAATAATTAGGTTAAGTACAGAGGAAAGGGGGAAATAATTAGGTTAAGTACAGAGGAAAGGGGGAATAATTAGGTTAAGTACAGAGGAAAGGGGAATAATTAGGTTAAGTACAGAGGAAAGGGGAAATAATTAGGTTAAGTTACAGAGGAAAGGGAGAAATAATTAGGTTAAGTACAGAGGAAAGGGGGAAATTAATTAGGTTAAGTACAGGAGGAAAGGGGAAATAATTAGGTTAAGTACAGAGGAAAGGGGGAAATAATTAGGTTAAGTACAGAGGAAAGGGGAAATAATTAGGTTAAGTACAGAGGAAAGGGAGAAATAATTAGGTTAAGTACAGAGGAAAGGGGGAATAATTAGGTTAAGTACAGAGGAAAGGGAGAAATAATTAGGTTAAGTACAGAGGAAAGGGGGAAATAATTAGGTTAAGTACAGAGGAAAGGGGGAAATAATTAGGTTAAGTACAGAGGAAAGGGGGAATAATTAGGTTAAGTACAGAGGAAAGGGGGAATAATTAGGTTAAGTACAGAGGAAAGGGGAAATAATTAGGTTAAGTACAGAGGAAAGGGAGAAATAATTAGGTTAAGTACAGAGGAAAGGGGGAAATAATTAGGTTAAGTACAGAGGAAAGGGGAAATAATTAGGTTAAGTACAGAGGAAAGGGGGAAATAATTAGGTTAAGTACAGAGGAAAGGGGAAATAATTAGGTTAAGTACAGAGGAAAGGGAGAAATAATTAGGTTAAGTACAGAGGAAAGGGGGAAATAATTAGGTTAAGTACAGAGGAAAGGGAGAAATAATTAGGTTAAGTACAGAGGAAAGGGGGAATAATTAGGTTAAGTACAGAGGAAAGGGGGAAATAATTAGGTTAAGTACAGAGGAAAGGGGAAATAATTAGGTTAAGTACAGAGGAAAGGGAGAAATAATTAGGTTAAGTACAGAGGAAAGGGGGAAATAATTAGGTTAAGTACAGAGGAAAGGGGAAATAATTAGGTTAAGTACAGAGGAAAGGGGGAAATAATTAGGTTAAGTACAGAGGAAAGGGGGAAATAATTAGGTTAAGTACAGAGGAAAGGGGGAAATAATTAGGTTAAGTACAGAGGAAAGGGGAAATAATTAGGTTAAGTACAGAAGGAAAGGGGGAAATAATTAGGTTAAGTACAGAGGAAAGGGGGAAATAATTAGGTTAAGTACAGAGGAAAGGGGGAAATAATTAGGTTAAGTACAGAGGAAAGGGGGAAATAATTAGGTTAAGTACAGAGGAAAGGGGGAAATAATTAGGTTAAGTACAGAGGAAAGGGGGAAATAATTAGGTTAAGTACAGAGGAAAGGGGGAAATAATTAGGTTAAGTACAGAGGAAAGGGGGAAATAATTAGGTTAAGTACAGAGGAAAGGGGAAATAATTAGGTTAAGTACAGAGGAAAGGGGAAATAATTAGGTTAAGTACAGAGGAAAGGGGGAAATAATTAGGTTAAGTACAAAGGAAAGGGGGAATAATTAGGTTAAGTACAGAGGAAAGGGGGAAATAATTAGGTTAAGTACAGAGGAAAGGGGGAAATAATTAGGTTAAGTACAGAGGAAAGGGGGAAATAATTAGGTTAAGTACAGAGGAAAGGGGGAAATAATTAGGTTAA
>NW_022980516.1:0-5112 GCF_902652985.1 Pecten maximus
ACTATATGGCAATTACGCTGGCGTTATACTTAAATAGGATTAAAATTTTCAAAAATAATCAACATACCACGTATTTATGTATGTGTTCATGTAATATACAACATAACGGACGAAATAAGACATTAATTAAACTTCTATGTCGATTAATAAAAACATTAGGTCCCTTTGTATAATGTAAAATGGCTGGTCAATTTTGAAAAAAAAATGATGTAAAAGTGATACAATTTTTCTAAAATACTCAACATTCCGCCTATTTAAGTATATATTCTTGTAGGATACATCATTATGGACAATATTTGACATATATAACAGTTTAAGGTTGGTTGGTATGAATATTACACCCATTATTATTTGGAAGTATCGCTGGCTTTAGTCTGAAATTGGATGTTACTCTATATCTTTGTAAATACATCTATTTAAAATGAGTTTTTAGCAGTTATACATAGCTTCTTGAATACTCGATCGATATACGTCGATTAAAGCTGAATCCAAGAACTTTTAAAAAAAAAAATCATATTTTTCACCTTAGGCATACCCTTAAAATATTTATGCCGAAAAATGACCATATACAGGATTAACATTTTTTTACTTTAAAAACTCTATGAATATACTGCGAATTCTAACACGATTCGTTTGCAACGCGTGTTTTGATTGGTTGCGGACCGACTTCTAATCTGCGATAGAACCATGACATATCGTGTTAAGCCACGCCCCGTTTCTAATCAAAACAATATGGCGTCAAGTTCGACTCGTAGCGAAATTCAACACTCTGTACCATTTATGATTGATGACCCGTGATATTGGAATCGAAATTGAAGAAATCGAATAGAATGAATTAACTTAATAAATTTAACAAAAATCGTTAACATCATTCTTACCGTCATTTATTGATTGAAACGTTCATTTCGTCCGTGTGTAAGCATCTAAGGTCAAGTAAAATCCGAAATGAAATGGAACAAGTGCACACAACTTCACATAACGGTTGAGCCTGTAGAAACACATCAACCCTGACTTTGTTAAAATGCACATGTCGTTAAGCATACTGCGTAAATCCAAATATGTCTTTAAATCTTCGGAAACAGGACTTTCACAACAATCCAAATACCCCGCTTCGTTAACATACAGACCGACCTCTCGCCAGTATGGGCGTGGCCAATTGACCGACTTTGATAGCTTCTCTCTGATTGGTCAATCCGCCACAGTATGACACGTCACGAACGGAGGTCACAGAGTACTGAACAGCGTACTTGTAGCACCGTAAAACAATGTTTCTAAATATATGCGATAGTAAACGTGTTAGAATGGGGATAGTACGTTGTTTTTCGTGGCTATACTGGCGATTAGAACATGAAATTTGGTTTAAACTCTCGACCTATCGGTCTCGAGTTCAAACCAAATTTCATGTTCTAATCGCCAGTATAGCCACTCAAAACAACTTACTATCCCCTAAATCATTGTTACTATCAGTTACAGATAGAAAGCGACGACAAACAATGTTTATGTCATATCACAACCGTCCGTTTTAACACATTCATATCATTATGCTGAAAAAGGACACAACCTGATGATTAGAATTTCCTTTGCTTTTATATGAGAAAAGAATAATAAAACATATTTCTAGTATCAACGGAAGTCAAATTAAATACAATTTAAGCAAAAAGCAAAAAAAAAAAAAAAAACCATTATCCATTTCGCCTGAATTTTTTTTAATGTCGTTATTTGAACCTTTTTTTACCCCTAAAATTATTAGTTTTTAACCTTCCTGGAACCTTCCAGATCGAAAAGTGGGGTAAATGGTGCTGGTCAAAAAAATCGATATGTCGGGTTATATGCAGTAGTCTTCTGAACTGGCCCAAATCGATGCACAGGTCGCGTTTTTTTCTAAAACAGCTGTTTTTTTCTCAAAAATAATTATTGAGCCTTCAAACTTCACAGAAAGTTTTTTTGACATCTCTTCTTTAAAAAATCGCAATCTAGACCTTTCTATGTCATCTACTTTTTTAGATATGTCTTTTTCCCAGACCCTCCTAAAACGCATGTTTATGCAGAAAAATACCAACCTCCAAAAAAAGCTAGGGTTAGGGTAAAAAATTCAAAGAATATTATCAAATTTGGTATCAATGTATCCAGAAAGATCTAAAGAAACTGGCCAAATTAAAATTTTAAAGATATATTGAAGTGTTAGAGGAACGATTAGATTTTTATAAATTGGTCCTTTTTCTGCACAATTCTAACCCTGGAATTTTAAACGCTGGTGTATTCTCCAAACTAAATATCTACTAAAACAAATTGGTATCATGCGGAAGACAATGCCAAGCCAATCATTTTGATATAAATTATCATTAAAACAAACCAAATCTATGGCACTTATCGAAGAATGAAATTTTTGCAATATTTTGTGAAAATTTGTAAAAATATCATTCATTCATTTCTTCAAAGGTATAGCAGATATCGAAAATCTAAGCATAGTTTCGGATTTGTGGTGCCCAAGCGCAAATTTTGGCACCTAGTAGACATTTCCACTCGCTAAATTCACGAAAATATCCTCGGTTGAAATTGTTAAAATCCCCCCAATTTTTTTTTTTGGAAATGAAGATTTAGAAATTAAACACAGAAGTTTTACTGTTTCCCTTTTATCAAAACCATGAAAAACCATAATTTTGAAGAATAATATCAAGAGACATAAAATTTATAAGCAAACAAAAATAATTTATGCAGAAAAATACCCTTTTGCAAGTGCTTGTAAAACCACTTTTTCAACGATAATCTGAATTTTTCTTGCCGGTTTATTGTAAATTTAGATTCACACTGTCATATACTATAACCCCTTTTATTAGTTCTCCTTTTTATAAGTAGATTTTTTTTCTTCTAAATTTATGCATTCCTAAATAGAATGCCACCGTATATCTTTATAAATACGCTTAATTTATAGGATATTTCAGCAGTTATACAAAGCCTATTGAATGCTTAATCGATTTACATCATTTAAAGTTGATTCCAAGAAATTTTTTAAAATTTCATATTTTTCACCTTAGGCATATGCCTTCAAATATATATGCTGAAAAATGACCATATGCAGGGTTAACATTTTTTAACTTCAAAATACTATTAATTTACCTCGAAAGCATTGCTACCATTACTTACATATAAAAAGCGACGAGAAACAATGTTTATGTCATATTACAAACATAAATTTTAAATTTCTTATTGTTATGTTGAAAAAGGACACATCCCGATGATAAGAATTTCCTTTGCTTTTATAAAGAAAAAAAAGTCATGAAAACTTATTCCTAGTATCAGAAGCAGTCCATATCAGTACAATTTTAAAGAAAAAAACACACACACAGACTTTATTTTCGATGTCATTATTTAGGAGTAGGGTTAAATTATGCAGAAAAATGACCATGACTTTTTTTCTGAATGCCATTTATTATGTATCCTACCGTGATATAAAAGTTATTTTCCCTAAAAGTACACATTTCAACTTTATTTTTATCAATTTCAGAACTAAAACTACAGTAAGGACCGTAGCTTTTAATACTTCTACCCCCCACACCGCGATTTATGGTGACGAGTGTACATGGAGAAATAATCACCGTGTTTCCTAGTGATAGACCAATTATGCCAATCAATCACCGGGGTTAAATCATCAAAGATCGCGGTGACCAAGCGTGCCGCGGTGAACCTCCGCGATCGAGACACTGAGGATCACAGAGAATCACAGTGGATCAGCAGGACTCATCGGTGCTTACTCATGCGATAAAATTTACCTGTAATATGGATCGATATGGAGTAGGCTAACTACATGTATATAACTGATACCTATCAACGCTATGATCGATGTGACCAGGGACGTACGGTATAACGTAATTGAAACTTTACATTTACCATTGGTTTTAATTGTTTCCAGCTCTTATAAATGCCGTAGAATTAAACATCAGTTTTACTTAGCTTGAAAATATGTGATATTTTATTTTATTTTGTCACTATAGTTGTAGTCTAGAGGGGACATAGATAATGTGTAGTATATTTAGATATAAAGAACTGTAAAGATTCCGCTGTGTGTCGCTGACCGGTAAAAGAAAGTAGATTTGATGGAAGTTATTTCTTGTGTAGTAGATGTAAGAATCACGGATTGATGAACATTTCGAACAACTTTCATCCAAGTAAGGATATAATTTGCATGTCTGCTGTAGGGCCAGAACGCACTACTCTATGAAAACATGGAATTTCCCGTCACCGTTTGGTGCCGCTAAGATGTGAGGTGTAAATACAGTAAAACCGGTGTGAAATCACACGTATCTTACCAATATGGATAAATGAGATATGTATTTACCCCCAGAACACCCATTTAGTCCCACCTAGAGGTTTTATTTCGTCAGTATAGACCCTTGCTTTACGCTAGTCAAAATTTCACGCTGTTGACCTGCCATTTTGTAAGTGACAGTACGACTAACCACCGAATCGGAACGCAATGGACCGAAAAGACCACATATAATTTATTGTGTTTTTCTTCTAACGTAGTTTAAATCAAGAAAACTAAGCTTATTATTTCACAAAACCTGTTATATTAAATTCAAAAATTCATAATTTCTTAATTATAAGCGGTAAAATCTATAGAAATAAAAGTTGTAGCATCGCACATGGATTAGGTAATTAGGCCGACCGCGACCTACAATGTATAGTTAGCAACATGGCAGAATCCAGAATGAAATATTGACTAGAGTAAAGCGAGGGTCTATAAGGACTGAATTAAACACCTAGATGGGACTAAATGGGTATACTGGGGTAAATAAATATCTCATTTATCCATATATGTAAGTGTTATGTCATTCCCGATTTTATTGTATTAGGACCAAAATCTTAGCGACATGCCACATGTCAGCTGTCGGAGAATTCCACGTTTTCATATCGTAGTGTGCCAGAGGAGGCCAATAGAAACTCTGGCTAATTCCACCTATGAAACTGATCAAAAGTGGGAATAACACTTATTATGTGTAATGATACTGGTTGCATAGTCAAAAACCTGCAATATATCGTATCTTAGGGCATCCATATAATATGGGTGTTAAATGTTCCGGCTGTTTCATGTCTTCACATTAATTCAGTCAC
>NW_022980517.1:0-3178 GCF_902652985.1 Pecten maximus
GTATGTTCTTATTAATCAGAGCTATTTTTTTTACATTTCACACATTGGTTTCCATTTTTCTTTATTCTGCTGACAAAAAGAACAACAGGGAAACAATCAAGAGGGCATCAAGATTTCCTGGTATTTTGATTTTTTGATCAGTCGACTTGTTATTAAGCATAGATATCACAGTTTTTTTGTCAGTCTTGTCTTATTTCTCTTGCACATTTGAAAAAATCTGTTCACTTTAAGGTTGAAAATAAAAGCCCATAGAATGTTTGATGAAGAGTTATGGTTTTATTTGATATTGAATATCTATATTTTTATTATTGACCTTCAATCTGTATGCAGCTGAGGAAACATCAAACATAGCTTCACAGATGCGGACCTGAAACCCACTGTTTCAAGCAAATCATGATAATATGAACTTAAAATAACAGATTATTATCTGTGACATGGTATCACCTAGGAGTCTCGGTGAGTCATGTACCAAAAGTTAGTCACTGTGACCTACATTTTGAAATTTGACCTACATCAAAGAAAAAAAAAGTGTCCTTATTATACACTTTTTACTGGAACTTAATACTTGGGGGCACGTACGGTTCACCTTGGCCAGGCGGTGTGTCGTGTACATTTACCAAAGAAAAGGTTCGTTTGTCTTGACTTGTCTGTTCTTGTCACCGGAATTTCTCACATTTGTCAACTTACTGGTCCACTGTCATTGAACTAAAGAAATTGTAGAAAGTAGATTAGATTAATTAGTTCATGACATTAATACCACCATGAGTGCCCTATCTAGACATACACGCTAACATCAGGTAGGCAACTAATTGTTTTATATATGCTTCAAACATTGTTAGCATAATATTAATGGTTCAACTGATACAAGGAAAATACTAGACATATAACACTCTGTGTTAACATAAGATCGTTAAAGTGAGGTATTTTTCATGTACCTCGGTATGGGTGTCCAGTAAAACCAGTACTGTGTGCTAACATAAGATCGTTAATGTGAGGTATTTTTTACGTACCTCGATATGAGAGTCTAGTATTAACACACTGTGTGCTAACATAAGATCGTTAATGTGAGGTATTTTCCATGTACCTCGGTATGGGTGTCCAGTAAAACCAGTACTGTGTGCTAACATAAGATCGTTAATGTGAGGTATTTTTTACGTACCTCGATATGAGTGTCTAGTATTAAAACACTGTGTGCCAACAAATGACAGTTGAAGTGAGGTATTTTCCACGTACCTCGGTATGGATGTCTAGTATCAACACACTGTGTGCCAACAAATGACAGTTGAAGTGAGGTATTTTCCACGTACCTCGGTATGGATGTCTAGTATCAACACACTGTGTGCCAACTAATGATAGTTGAAGTGAGGTATTTTCCACGTACCTCGGTATGGATGTCTAGTATCAACACACACTGTGTGCCAACTAATGATAGTTGAAGTGAGATATTTTCCACGTACCTCGGTATGGATGTCTAGTATCAACACACTGTGTGCCAACTAATGATAGTTGAAGTGAGGTATTTTCCACGTACCTCGGTATGGATGTCTAGTATCAACACACACTGTGTGCCAACTAATGATAGTTGAAGTGAGGTATTTTTTCACGGACCTCGGTATGGATGTCTAGTATTAACACACTGTGTGCCAACAAATGACAGTTGAAGTGAGGTATTTTCCATGTACCTCGGTATGGATGTCTAGTATTAACACACTGTGTGCCAACAAATGATAGTTGAAGTGAGGTATTTTTTCACGGACCTCGGTATGGATGTCTAGTATTAACACACTGTGTGTCAACAAATGACAGTTGAAGTGAGGTATTTTTTCACGGACCTCGGTATGGATGTCTAGTATTAACACACTGTGTGCCAACAAATGATAGTTGAAGTGGGGTATTTTCCATGTACCTCGGTATGGATGTCTAGTATTAACACACTGTGTGCCAACTAATGATAGTTGAAGTGAGGTATTTTCCATGTACCTCGGTATGGATGTCTAGTATCAACACACTGTGTGTTAACAAATGATAGTTGAAGTGAGGTATTTTTTTACGGACCTCTTTTTGCTGATAAAATGTAAACACTTATTTATCTCGCTTTGTTAGTAAAATGTTTGATCTTCAAAATAACAATATCAACATAATTCAAGTGAAATTTATGTTAAGTGATGTGTCTTTAAACGGAAAATGAAGACATTGTAATGATATCTTAACGGGAACCTGGTGACCTCTCTTTCCGTTAGAAAAATCAGTAAGAGGACGGGTACCTCTCTTTGCTAGGTAAACCGGTATGTGTGTGTGTGTGTGAGAGGGTGTGTGTGTGTGGGTGTGGGTGGGTGTGGGTGTGGGTGGGTGGGGGGATATCAGATCAAAAGGGGTAATACACACCTGAATTCACTATCCTTTCCATTGTTTCGTCTAGCTATACATCCGTTAGCAACTTTGAAGAAATCCTCGATCATTACACAGGCTTTGGGGAAGATCACCCCAGAAATAGAGAATGAACTTCCGGGGGCAGACGCATCCATAGTACCTGCACCGTCTACTCCAGTTAAATGTACAATCTGTTGTTTTCCTAATTTAACACAAGAACGAAACTGTTGATATCAGAGGATAAAAAAGAAATGAGAGTAAATTGACATGTTAAAGAAACAACATCATTTAACCCACGAACCAATTTGACAATAATTTACATTCTTATGTTATTTTATGTAAATATACTAACGAAAAAACGAAACGCAAGTTTATTTTCGATAGTTATTATTTTACATGAGTCTTTGATGATGAGTTCATGGTTTTGGTTTCTCGATTATTTCATCATTACTGAATACATCTTGATGATTTTATTACTGTCCTATCACAGACAGTGTTTGAGTGAATACCGTTAAAACAAGGGTACCCTACGCCGTTTCCTGATCCAAATCAGTGGCGTGTATGCCCACCCCTGGCGGCAGGTTAGTCGCTGCTCTTGCTCTCCTTAGCAATGACCACATAAAGATGTTTATTGCCCTTTGAGGGATATTATTCCACTTCTGAATAAGGGCCTACGAGAGTGGAGCAAAGTTATATAGGACGGTGACTAACCCTCCTGCCTAGATCTTCCCACAAATGTTCAATTGGGGACATATCTGGACTGTATTGTGGCCAATCAAGAACTGGAACGTTGTTTTGAGCCAAAAAG
>NW_022980518.1:0-7403 GCF_902652985.1 Pecten maximus
AAAAAATTTTTTTTTCCTTTTTTAAAAAAACTACCTAAAAAAAACCCAAGATTAAAAAAAAAACTTTTTTTTTTTAAAAAAAATAAGATATGAAGCATTATTTTTTTCATTATTATCAATTACATGTAAGGGAAAGCCATTAACCCTTTCCCGGAAGGCCGTGTGAAGAAAGGCTCCTTTTTTTTTGTCATTTTCTTTTTGGACTGAAAAAATTTTGATATAAAGGACACAATACTATAAGAAAGTTGCTTAATATCCCGGGAAAACCCTTTTTTGTTGGACATATTATCTTGTAAAGTACCACCGGCCCAGATCCCTTTGATTAAAACCCCGGAAAAATCCGAAAATTTTATGTCGGTTGTCTGAATTTGTTTTTCTGCCCAAATTCGGGAATTTTAACACAACCCTGTTTTAACTTTACAGATCTGTCACTGTGGGGGGTAACAATCAGTCATATTCAAAATCAATCTTTTAAAAGCTTCATTTTTTTGTTCAAAAATTTTTACTATAAAAATTTCTAAAAAAATTAAGCTACATGATATTGAATTTGGGGGGGTTTCCTTTGTTTTTTTGTTTTTACCCAAAGGGGCCTTTTGGGCCCAAGAAGGATGCCTTTTTATTGAACTTCCCCCCTTTTCTTCCATTCGTGTGAAAAGAGAAATTATTCCCCTGTCCACTTCAGCCTTTTACCACAGGTGAGAACCTTTTAAACCAGTGTGAGAACTTTAGCAAAAAAAATCTTTTTCAAAATTTCTTTTGGGGAAATGTCCCCCTTTCTAAAATTTTTTTTTGTATTGTATTTAAATCCTAGTCGGGTTGTTAGATATTTTATTTTAATTTGAAATGAAAAGGGCTAAAAATTTCTTTTTTTACTTACCTTCCTAAATTTCCCTTTTGCAAAAAAGGTTTTTTTGGGGGGAAAACAGTGCTGATTATCATTTTCCAAATATGCTATTTTTAAAGCCGGGGCTAGTAAGTGTGAGG
Organism: Pecten maximus; assembly: GCF_902652985.1. Classification (NCBI taxonomy): domain Eukaryota; kingdom Metazoa; phylum Mollusca; class Bivalvia; order Pectinida; family Pectinidae; genus Pecten; species Pecten maximus. The sequence goes on from NW_022980518.1 coordinate 985, forward strand.
GTTTAGTTTCGATAGTGTCTTTTAAGCCCTCTAACAGACTGGATAAGGACAAATAAACTGGCAAATTTAAATGATTTGATTAATACCTTGTATCTTTTATATGAAAAATGTTAATTTTTTTTTATTTTTCCCAACAATCACGAAAAAAGTTCTATAAATTTAAATATTAATCAGGCTTTTTGGTTTGGTGGGTGGGAGGGGTCTTAGTGTGGGAGAAAACCTTTTAATCGCAAAAAAACTGAAAAGGGGCAGGCGGGTTCCCTTTGGGCCCTGCCCTTTTACATTTGCCACTGAAAAAAAAAAACAAAATTAAATTAAATTTTAACTTTGCAGCCACGGCCACGGGGGAACAGAAGCCCAAGCCTACCCGTCGAGTGTGAGGGACCCAAACGTGGTCGGGCTCAGTCGGATCTGGAAAGGTTTTCCCCAAAAGTGTCGGAAATTTATGAAGGTCAAAAATTTGGAGACACATCCGCCCGAAAGTTGATAATGGTTTCAAAAAACCCCAAATGAATAAAACTAATTTTTAGTTTAAAAATTCACCCAAAAACCCTGAACCAAAAAGAATGTTTTTTTGAAACAAAATCTGAAATGGTTTTTATAATGATACCAATATTGGTGTTTTGCTTGTTATTTTTTAAATTTTTGTTGAAATTCATAGTTGTCTGCCGCTGCAAACCCATTTTGGAAGACTGGGTGAAGCCCCAAAATCTCCCTTTTTTTGGGCCATGTAAAAACCCCAAAAAACATTTAGGTATACATTTATTAATGTGCATAAAAGTTGGAAAGGGTTATCGGTCAAAGGCCCGGCTTTACCAGTTAGAGTAAAAAGGCTAATTATTTCAAAAAACTTGAGTCTAAACTTTTTAACTTAACAATAGTTAACTTAAAATTCGGCCCCCAACTTCTATGTTCTGGTCAAGGATCGGGTAGTGGTATTGAGGCTGCTGTTTTAAAGGGGTGGGGTTTGGGGTTTGGTGGGTGGGGGGTTCATTTTTTGGGTGAGGGGTTTATTTTTAAATTTTAAAAGTTAAAAAATTTAAAAAATAATGGTAGGGAAAGGGTTTTTGGAAAATTCAAGTAAATATTTTACCTGCCCGGTGACTCCGGGGTTCTTTTCAAAAAGTTTCCGAAAACAAAACAATTTTTCGAAAATTTTTCAAAAAAGTTCCCAAACTTTCCGAATTTTTTTAAAGTGCGTTTCCACAAAGGTGTTCGAAATTTTTTTTCGTTCTTAAAAATCATAATCGTACGTTCCCCCTGAAAAATATACCACTCCAAACCCTAGGGGGAAAAAAAGGACGCCCCTTTCCGGGGGGGAAATTGTCCCCGGTCCTTTTCCCCGGGGTCACTTCCCCGACATGCCCCTTTAAATTTTGGCTCTATCAAAAAAAACCCCAAATTATTGAGAAAATCTTTTTTTCTTAAAATTCTAATTTTTAAATTTTTTTAAACATGCGTTAAAAAAACCCAAAAAACCGAAATTTTTTCACAGTTTTTGCTCAATCCCAAAAGACATACAAATGTTCAAAAAAATTCCCATATTTTGGCACAGCCCTGGGGAATATGCGTACAATCATTTTTCTTAAAAGGTTGTTATTTTGCGGGCTCCCTCCTCGCTTTAAAACCCCCGCCTTTCCACCCGAAACAATCGTTTCCCAAGGCTATTCGTTTCTTTATGCAAAAATTTGGAAAATAGTACAAACTCTTTTTCTTTAAAAAGGGGCATGCCTGCGCAGGGTTTTTTAAATTTTTTTGGGAAAGTTACGACAGGGTTGATATGGGGGAAATTTTCCCAAAGGGTTTTTGCGTAACTTCAACTTTGTAATTACGAAGTTTTTGTGAAACGCTTAGTAATTCGTAAGTGTGACTTACGCAAATTTCGTAAGTTACGAAGCTTTGTGAAACGATACCCTGGTTTGTCCAACAGGGACCATCAACAGAAGTGATTTAATACAAACAATAACACATAATATAATAAGATACATTTCCCCCGGCACTCAGCAAGCAAAGAGTTTCCTTATCAGGATTCCTTCCATAGGATGCAAAATATATTTTACTGGAATAACCCTTCATTTGTTAATGGAATTCATATATGTGAAAATTTTTTGATTTTTTTCATCGTTAACCTGTATTTCCAGGTGTTTTCCATCCACGATGTATCGTCCATATATCGCGTGCCCATACTCTTACAAGAGCAGGGAGTATCGTCCTATCTGATACAGAGACTGAAAATGGCACAGCTCTCCTCTCCCCATGCTGGTAACATCATGTTCAAGTGGAGGGACCTGGCTGACAGGTATGGTTTTACCTGTTATATCTATTGTCTTAAAGGGGCATTCCCTCGTTTGAATAAAGTTTAGGTCGCAAAATTAAAATTACTGCAAAATATGTGCTTTTTCTAAGTAGTAAAATCTATAATCTTTACATTAATATGGCAGTTTTACTCTCAAGATAAACCAAAGCTCTTCCAGTATTAAGTGTAAAATACACTTAAATCATGATTGTCTCTAAATAGGGATATAAGTATCACTAAAATAAGGTTGTTAACATTATAAATTATATATATGGGAATAATATGTGTGGATTTTAAAGAGATAAGAAAAGAATAGCTGTAAAAATATGTATGGATTTTAAAGTGAAAAGTAAAGAAAAGAATACCTGGAAAAATATGTATGGATTTTAAAGAGAAAAGTAAAGAAAAGAACAACTGGAAAAATATGTATGGATTTAAAAGAGAAAAGTATTGATGTGCCTTTTGTGTTTACAGGTATGATCGTATGCTGAAGGAGGTAACCATTGCTCTCGTTGGAAAGTACACACGACTAGAGGATGCCTATGCCTCGGTGATAAAGGCCCTGAAACACTCTTCTCTCTCTGTCAGTCACAGACTCAACCTCAGGGTGAGTATAGAGTCCTGAAACTCTCTCTATCAGTCACAGACTCAACCTCAGGGTGAGTATAGAGTCCTGAAACTCTCTCTGTCAGTCACAGACTCAACCTCAGGGTGAGTATAGAGTCCTGAAACTCTCTCTGTCAGTCACAGACTCAACCTCAGGGTGAGTATATAGTCCTGAAACTCTCTCTGTCAGTCACAGACTCAACCTCAGGGTGAGTATAGAGACCTGAAACTCTCTCTGTCAGTCACAGACTCAGCCTCAGGGTGAGTATATAGTCCTGAAACTCTCCCTCTGTCAGTCACAGACTCAACCTCAGGGTGAGTATAGAGTCCTGAAACTCTCCCTCTGTCAGTCACAGACTCAACCTCAGGGTGAGTATAGAGTCCTGAAACTCTCTCTGTCAGTCACAGACTCAACCTCAGGGTGAGTACAGAGTCCTGAAACTCTCTCTCTGTCAGTCACAGACTCAACCTCAGGGTGAGTATAGAGTCCTGAAACTCTCTCTGTCAGTCACAGACTCAACCTCAGGGTGAGTACAGAGTCCTGAAACTCTCTCTATCAGTCACAGACTCAACCTCAGGGTGAGTATAGAGTCCTGAAACTCTCTCTGTCAGTCACAGACTCAGCCTCAGGGTGAGTATATAGTTCTGAAACTCTCTCTGTCAGTCACAGACTCAACCTCAGGGTGAGTATAGAGTCCTGAAACTCTCTCTGTCAGTCACAGACTCAACCTCAGGGTGAGTATAGAGTCCTGAAACTCTCTATCGGTCACAGACTCAACCTCAGGGTGAGTATAGAGTCCTGAAACTCTCTCTCTCTGTCAGTCACAGACTCAACCTCATGGTGAGTATAGAGTCCTGAAACTCTCTCTGACCGTCACAGACTCAACCTCAGGGTGAGTATAGAGTCCCGAAACTCTCTCTCTGTCAGTCACAGACTCAACCTCAGGGTGAGTATAGAGTCCTGAAACTCTCTCTGTCAGTCACAGACTCAACCTCAGGGTGAGTATAGAGTCCTGAAACTCTCTCTCTGTCAGTCACTGACTCAACCTCAGGGTGAGTATAGAGTCCTGAAACACTTGGCACAGACTCAGGTTGAATATATAAAGTCAGGAAACACTGCAATCTGCCATTTTATAAACCTGGATCATTCTTTTATATTTTCGTTGCATAAGTCATAACTTTATTATTTGTTTTCTTAATAAAGATGTTATGTTTTGCAGTACATAGAGGCGACACACCTGGAGGTAGATATGCTGAAGGAGAATCCATCTAAGTATCACGAGGCCTGGCATCAGTTAGTTAGCTCCAAGTAAGTACCACAAGGCCTGGCATCAGTTAGTTAGCTCCAAGTAAGTACCACAAGGCCTGGCATCAGTTAGTTAGCTCCAAGTAAGTACACGAGGCCTGGCATCAGTTAGTTAGCTCCAAGTAAGTACACGAGGCCTGGCATCAGTTAGTTAGCTCCAAGTAAGTACCACAAGGCCTGGCATCAGTTAGTTAGCTCCAAGTAAGTACACGAGGTCTGGCATCAGTTAGTTAGCTCCAAGTAAGTACACGAGGTCTGGCATCAGTTAGTTAGCTCCAAGTAAGTACACGAGGTCTGGCATCAGTTAGTTAGCTCCATCTAAGTACCACGAGGCCTGGCATCTGTTAGTTAGCTCCAAGTAAGTACACGAGGCCTGGCATCTGTTAGTTAGCTCCAAGTAAGTACACGAGGCCTGGCATCTGTTAGTTAGCTCCAAGTAAGTACACGAGGCCTGGCATCTGTTAGTTAGCTCCAAGTAAGTACACAAGGCCTGACATCAGTTAGTTAGCTCCAAGTAAGTACACGAGGCCTGGCATCAGTTAGTTAGCTCCAAGTAAGTACACGAGGTCTGGCATCAGTTAGTTAGCTCCAAGTAAGTACACAAGGCCTGACATCAGTTAGTTAGCTCCAAGTAAGTACACGAGGCCTGGCATCAGTTAGTTAGCTCCAAGTAAGTACACGAGGCCTGGCATCAGTTAGTTAGCTCCAAGTAAGTACACGAGGCCTGGCATCAGTTAGTTAGCTCCAAGTAAGTACACGAGGCCTGGCATCAGTTAGTTAGCTCCAAGTAAGTACACGAGGCCTGGCATCAGTTAGTTAGCTCCAAGTAAGTTCACGAAGCCTGGCATCAGTTAGTTAGCTCCAAGTAAGTACACGTGACCTGGCATCAGTTAGTAAGCTCCAAGTAAGTACACGAGGCCTGGCATCAGTTAGTTAGCTCCAAGTAAGTACCACAAGGCCTGGCATCAGTTAGTTAGCTCCAAGTAAGTACACGAGGTCTGGCATCAGTTAGTTAGCTCCAAGTAAGTACACGAGGTCTGGCATCAGTTAGTTAGCTCCAAGTAAGTACACGAGGCCTGACATCAATTAGTTGGCTCCAAGTAAGTACACGAGGCCTGGCATCAGTTAGTTAGCTCCAAGTAAGTACACAAGGCCTGGCATCAGTTAGTAAGCTCCATGTAAGTATCAAGAGGCATCAGTTAGTTAGCTCCTAGTAAGTACACGAGGCCTGGCATCAGTTAGTTAGCTCCAAGTAAGTACACGTGACATCAGTTAGTTAGCTCCAAGTAAGTACACATGGCATCAGTTAGTTAGCTCCAAGTAAGTACACAAGGCCTGGCATCAGTTAGTTAGCTCCAAGTAAGTACCACAAGGCCTGGCATCAGTTAGTAAGCTCCAAGTAAGTACACAAGGCCTGGCATCAGTTAGTTAGCTCCAAGTAAGTACACAAGGCCTGGCATCAGTTAGTTAGCTCCAAGTAAGTACACAAGGCCTGGCATCAGTTAGTAAGCTCCATGTAAGTATCAAGAGGCATCAGTTAGTTAGCTCCTAGTAAGTACAAGAGGCCTGGCATCAGTTAGTTAGCTCCAAGTAAGTACACGTGACATCAGTTAGTTAGCTCCAAGTAAGTACACATGGCATCAGTTAGTTAGCTCCAAGTAAGTACACAAGGCCTGGCATCAGTTAGTTAGCTCCAAGTAAGTACCACAAGGCCTGGCATCAGTTAGTAAGCTCCAAGTAAGTACACAAGGCCTGGCATCAGTTAGTTAGCTCCAAGTAAGTACACAAGGCCTGGCATCAGTTAGTTAGCTCCAAGTAAGTACACGAGGTCTGGCATCAGTTAGTTAGCTCCATCTAAGTACCACGAGGCCTGGCATCAGTTAGTTAGCTCCTAGTAAGTACCACAAGGCCTGACATTAGTTAGTTAGCTCCTAGTAAGTACCACGAGGCCTGACATTAGTTAGTTAGCTCCTAGTAAGTACCACGAGGCCTGACATTAGTTAGTTAGCTCCTAGTAAGTACCACGAGGCCTGACATTAGTTAGTTAGCTCCTAGTAAGTACCACAAGGCCTGACATTAGTTAGTTAGCTCCTAGTAAGTACCACGAGGCCTGACATTAGTTAGTTAGCTCCAAGTAAGTACACGAGGCCTGGCATCAGTTAGTTAGCTCCTAGTAAGTACCACAAGGCCTGACATTAGTTAGTTAGCTCC